>NW_007123762.1:32096-51509 GCF_000164805.1 Carlito syrichta
ATATATATATATTTTTTTTTTTTTTTTTTTTTTTTTTTTTTTTTTTTTGAATTGGAATCTCACTGTCACCCAGACTGGCCGCTCCTGGCCACCGCAGCCTCGACCCGCTGGGCTCCGGCGATCCTTCTGCCTCAGCCTTCCGAGTAGCCGGAATTACAGGCGCCCGCTACCACACCCGGCTCATTTTTTTTTTGATTTATTGTAGAGATGAGGTCTCGAACCCATGGGCTCAGGCAATTCCACTCACCTCAGCCTCCCCAAGGCGCGGGATTACAGGCTGAGCCACTGAGCCCGGCATCCAGCTCTCATATATTATCTCATAGTTCTGCAGCTCAGAAATCCAGCTGGCTCTGCTGGGTACTTTACTTAGGTTGTCAGCAGGCTAAAAATCAAGGTGTGCGCTGGGCTGGGCTCTTATCTGCAGGGGACTCTGCGTCCAGGCTTCTCCAGGTTGTTGGCTAAATTCTGCACCAGGCAACTGTGAAACGGAGGGCCATTTCTTCACTGGCTACTGGCCCAGGGTCCTTCTCAGCTTCTATAGGCCCATGGCCATGATGTGGTTCGTGGCCTCCCTCCTCCATCTTTCCAGTCAGCAACATCTGGTCAAGTCATTCTCATGGTTCCAGTCTCTGATGGCTACTTCTCCATTTTTCCTTCTATAGCCCTCAATGTCAGCTGGAGAAACTTCCCTGCTTTTAAGGACTCAAGTGATGAGACTGAGCCCGTTCACATAATCCCGGATGATCGCCTTATTTTAAGGTCCATAACCTTATTGACATCTGCAAAGTCCCTTCTCTGCAGTACCTAGGTTAGTGTTTAATTAGATGACCAGGAGACAGGAAACTTGGAGTGACATCTTTAGAATTCCGCAGACAAGAATTACATTAAAATTAAGGGTCTCTGATCCACAAAAACAAAACAAAACAAAACAAAAAAACCACTGTGGACAAAGTAAATGGGCAGATGAAAGAAAAGGGAAAATATTTTTAATTTCTAAAACCGGCAAGGGGTTAATATTTATACCGCATAAGGAACCCTTACCAACCAACAAGAAGAATGTAACCCCAGTAGGAAAATGGGTCAGGAAAGAACAGGCAGCTTATGGGTGGTAACCCCAAAGGGATGTTCAAAGTAATTAGTCATCAGAGGAATGTCACATTTTAAGACATGAGCTGGCCAGGCTCGGTGGCTCAGCCTGTAATCCCAGCACTTTGGAAGGCCAAGGCGAGTGGAATGCCTGAGCCCGCAGGTTTGAGACCCACCCGGGCAACTTGGCCAGACCTTGTCTCCACCATACATCAAAAATCAGCCGGACATGGTAGCGCACACCTGTAGTTCCAGCTACTTGGAAGGCTGAGGCGGAAGGATCGATGGAGCCCAGCAGGTCAAGGCTGCAGTGGCCGGGAGCGGCCACTGCACTCCAGTCTGGGTGACAGAGTGAGACTCCGACTCAAAAAAAAAAAAAAAAAGGACATAAACTGTTACCTTATTCTCATTTGACTGGCAAAAATTAGAAAGCTAGATAATGCCAAGGGCTGATGGCATGGAGGCATAGGAACCCACGGGCCCTGCTGTGGGGAGCAAAGACTGACCCATTCATTCCCCAGAGAAGGCAGTCGTCACTTAGTCAAACCCAGTGCCCCCTAGGGCCAGCAACTGCTGGCATTACAACGCAAGGGGCTTTGTACACACCTCCACAGGGACATATACAGCACGTGGACAGGAGTCGGCATCTTCTGTGGTAGTGGTGGGAATGGATAGGTCAGTTACAGTCGATACACACACAGAGGAAAGGCAATGGTGAGAAGCGATGGAGAAGGTGTCGCCTGTAGCATCACGAATAGACAGCAGAGATGTGGTGCTTGGGGGAAAAAAGCAAAAGAAAGAACAAGGCCAGGCGTGGTGGCTCATGTCTGTAATCCCGGCGCTTTGGGAGGCTGAGGCAGGAGGACCACTTGAGCCCAGGAGTTCGAGGCTGCAGTGTGCTATGATCACACTCCTGCTTTCCAGCCTGGAGGACAGAATAAGACTCTGCCTCAAAGAAAGAAAAATTAATATAAAGTGAGAAAGAAAGAACAAGATATGATGAAACCATTTGTGTCTATTAGAAACACGTATAGCTATTGCACACAACACAAAGTTACCTATTAGATACATTCAGACAATTGGCAACAGGAAGAGATGGGGAGAGGGAACATGCCGGAGGAGTCTGTGGAGGTCAGGATATTTCGCACACACTGCTGTGATCTGAGGGTTATGATTAACTCGGCCTTCACGGATGTCCAATTCTTTAAAAAGACAGCAGGCAGCGACGGGTTCAGGCACAGCTGTATCCAGGCCTCAGCACTGTCACTGGGCTCCAGATCTCTACCCTGTGTCCTCCGGGTTTGGTTCTGCCCTCTTCTGGCTTGGATGGAGGAGAAACTGATTAACTGCAGTTTTCAAAGCAAACGTGCGTATTCCTGCTGATGAGGCCCTACCCACACTTGAGGTTCAAAGTACATTTATTATAGCCTTTTCTTCCTTGATAATTTTAGCCCCATGAGCCCATTTGAATGTGACTCACAAAGGCATCTGGCATGTTGTTTTGAACAGCTGTGGTCACCCTTCCCAAAACAAGCAGCACCATGGCTAGCCTGCAGGTAACACCTCTGTGCCAATAAGACAAGCCCCCTACACGCAGGCATGTTTTGATTAAGGACTAGAGCTAAGCTGTTTACCTACTTTTCCAGCAGGTGGGGAGAGAAGAAGGAATGGAAATTCCCTCTTGAGAGACCCCAGCTTAGTCAGAATCGTAGCTTTCAGGGAAACATTGTGCCACCAGCACGAGTTTTTTTTGGTTATTTGGTTTTTTTTGAGTTGGAGTCTCACTCTGTCACCCAGACTGGAGCGCAGTGGCCGCTCCCGGCCACCGCAGCCTCGACCTGCTGGGCTCCGGCGATCCTTCCGCCTCAGCCTTCCGAGTAGCCGGAATTACAGGCATGCGCTACCACGCCCGGCTGATTTTTTGGTTTATTGTAGAGATGAGGTCTCGCTGCCCAGGCGGGTCTCGAACCTGTGGGCTCAGCAGTCCACTCACCTCGGCCTCCCAAAGGCGCAGGGTTACAGGCTGAGCCACCGAGCCGGCTAAGCACGAGTTTTTTATTGGTGGTGTTGGAGGGTGACGTCTCCCCGTGAACGGGCTCCACGAAGCCATGGATCTTCCTGGACAGCGGGAGTGGACCGGAGCATCCCTGGCTCCGCCCCTCCATGTGCCGTCTACCCTACAGCCTGTCCACAGCATCCTTGTCCTTGACCGTGGCATTGGTGTCCTAGGGCTGCGGGAACAAATGACCACAAACGACAGAGGCATTCTCTCACAGTGCTGGGGGCTGCGAGTCTGGAGTTAGGGTCGGCCCCTCCTGGAGGCTCTGGGGGGTCAGCCCCACATCTCTCTCCTAGCTTTGGGGGCCTCCCAACAGCCCTGGCTTTCTGTGCTTGTCACCACACTGCTCCTTCGTTGTGTGTCTCTCTGTGTCCTTTTCTTCAAGGACGCCAGGCATTGAATTTGAGACCTGCCCTGATCCAGAGTGACTTCATCTTACCTAATTACATCTACAAAGACCCCATTTCCAAATAAAGTCACTTCTGAGGTCCCAGGTGGACATGAATTGTGGGGGACACGACAGTGGTCCAGCCCCGCGTTCGCTAGGGCCCGAGCAAGTGACTCGGCCTGAGGCAGCGTGAGGGTGGGCACTACGGAATCGCAAGCGCTTTGTCTGGACTAGGCCGTGTCGCCAACACCATCTCCTACTTGGTGAAGGTTGGAGGGGGCGTCCCGACACATCTCTGTTCTCTGCAGGCAGCAAAGCGCCTTATGCTGTGGTGGGAGGAAGGGGTAAGAGGCTGCAGCACGTTCTGAGACCCCCGTAAGACCTCAAGGCCCTCCGGGTGCCCCCACCTTCCATCCGAAGCACACAGCGTTCTCTGGCTTCCCTGGGTGGCTCCTGGCCGTTTCATTGTGCGGCTCCCAACCCAGCGTGTGAGCTGAATTTCTAACCGGAACCCCTCCCTGCAACAGAACGGCGTATCCAAGGAGACAGGCAGGTAGATGCGAGCGTTATGAATCAGGAGCTTGGGCTGCCGTTTTCACGCCTGCTTCCTCTCAAGGGGCTTCTGTGCCTCCTCTCAGCAGGCTGGTTAGGGGCGGCATCGAACTCCGGGTGGCATCTGAGCGAGAACATCACCTCGTGTGACTCCAGAGCTAGTGGGAGGCGGTCCTCTTGCCCTGGAAACTCAATTCCAGCTCCTGGCTCAGGATCCAGCCGGGCGGGGGGCGAGGGAGATCGATGCCGCTGCAGAGTGATCTCTGGAATCTTCCTTTCCACGTAGCTTCACAAAGGCTGCGTCAATACCTACGGCCAGGTCAGCCATCCAGAGCCAAGGGGCCATTCTTTTTTGCACTTCTGGTTGTTACCACATGATGCAAATGCAGCTGAGGCTCTGGTCACTGGGAGGGGCTGCCCTCTTCAGAGGGCCTTATGGACTTTCAAGTGATCTGTGGGTGGAAGGTTCAAGCACCCCCTAAACAGTCGATTGTCTCCTTTCTTTACATCCTGAGGGTTTATCTACCCTCCCGTCTTTCCTCGCGCCATTTTTAAGCCCTGTCTGGTTTTGTGTTGCTGCATACCCAGTCACCCCAGATGTAGTGGCTTAAATAATGATCATCGTCGCGTGTGCTCACACATCTACAATCTGAGCAGGGCTGGCTGGGCGACCTGTCTTTGCTCCCTCCGTGCCAGTGAGGCATCCTGCTGGGCTCAAGGGTCCACGTCTAAGGTGGCTCGCTCACACGGGGTCAGACTGGTGTGGACTGTCACAGGGCAGCCTGGGCTTCCTTGGGGCTAGTGGCTGGATTTCAAGAGTAAGTGTCCCAGGACATAGGACCCAGAAGCTGCCGGTTTCTGAAGGCCTAGGTCCCCAAACTGGCAGATGTCACTTCCATCACATCTCTCAACCAAGCTATCTCTTAGCCCAGATTCAGGGGAAGGGAATGAGATTCCACCTGTCAACGGGAGAAGTCGCTGTGCCAGACACTGGGAAGCAGAAACAACAGCCAACACTTAACTGATCACTACCAACAGGCACGGACTACCTCATTTAAACCTTAAAAACTTAAGACGTGGTGCTCCCTGATGGACTTCTGAAGATGCCCACATCCTAATTCCAGGAACCTGTAGCTGTGTTACGTTACTTGTAAGCAGATCATGTTGCATGGCAAGGGGCATTACGGCTGCAGGCGGAATTAAGACTGCTAATTGGCTCGCCTGGAAACGGAGAGCATTCTGGACTCTCCAGGTGGGCCCGGTGCAATCCCAAGGTAGAAAAAGCATTGGAAGAGTCAGGGGAAGAGATGCGATCATGGAAGCAAGATCAGAGTGCTGCCGTGTGGGAAGGACTTGACCGCCCCTGCTAGCTCTGGAGATGAAAAAAAGGAGCTACATACTGAGAAGCTTCTAGATGCTGGGCAAGGCCAGGCAATGGCTTCTCCCTTAGGCTTCCAGGAGGAATGCCTCCCTGCCCTCATCTCGCTCCTGCCCAGTGAGACCCTGGTCAGACTCCTGACTTGCAGAAGTGTAAGGCAAAAATTTTAAAAAGGAGCCGGGCTCAGTGGCTCAAGCCTGTCATCCCGCGCCTTTGGGAGGCTGAGGTGAGTGGATTGTCTGAGCCTGCGGGTTCGAGACCCGCCTGGGCAGCGAGACCTCATCTCTACAATAAATCAAAAAATCAGCCGGGCGTGGTAGCGCCTGCCTGTAATTCCGGCTACTCGGAAGCTGAGGCAGAAGGATCGCCGGAGCCCAGCAGGTCGAGGATGCGGTGGCCGGGAGCGGCCACTGCACTCCAGTCTGGGCGACAGAGTGAGACTTCAACTCAAAAAAAAAAAGTTTTTAAAAAGGGTCTTGCTTTAAGCCCCTAGGTTAGCAGTAACTTGTTATGGTTACCATAAGGAGCTAAAATGCAGGGGCCAGCATCTGCCCCGCTTTACAGTTGAGCAAGCCAAGACCTGGAGTGTTTCCAAGCGGAGTCACACTCAGAGATGGCAGAGCCAGGGCTAAGGCCCAGGGCTGCCTGATTCTGGAGCCCAGGCCCTCAGCCCCTGCGGTCTCTGCCCCACGAGGGACCCAGTGGGAGAGGTAGGACTCTACAGAAGAGAAGCCTGCACGAGGCAGGGAGAGGAGCAGGGCATAGCTCGCCCACCGTCAGGGACAAACACGGAAGGGTGGACCCCATCCCGTCCAGAAGTCAAGTGAGCTTTAGCTGGATGGTAACGGAGTACTCTCTGTGCCGACAGAAGCTCCCCCCAAAAAACACAGCCATCCCTCGGGATATGTGGAGGCTGGTTCCAGGACCCCTCCCCCGAGGACCCCCACATCTGTACATACTCGAGTCCTACACTGGCCCTGCACAACTCCCAAATATGCAAAGCTGGCCCACTGTATATACCAGCTGCAAATACTATATTTTTAAATTCATGTTTGGTTGGAAAAAATCCACGTTTAGGTGGACCCACACAGTTCAAGCCTGTGTTGTTCAAGGGTCAAGGGCATAAGCAAAAGAAGGCTTAGAATGGCTCACGAGTGTCAAGGAGGTGATCCATGGTTGGAATCGGGTGTCCTAATAATGCTGTCAGGAGCCTGTCTTTCCTTGTTCTTTTTTTTTTTTTGGAGTTGGAGTCTCACTCTGTCACCCCACACTGGAGTGCAGTGGCCGCTCCCGGCCACTGCAGCCTCGACCTGCTGGGTTCCAGCGATCCTTCCGCCTCAGCCTTCCGAGTAGCCGGAACTACAGGCGCGCGCTACCACACCCAGCTAATTTTTGATTTATTGTGGAGATGAGGTCTCGCCAAGTTGCCCAGGCGGGTCTCGAACCCGCAGGCTCAGGCAATCCACTCACCTCAGCCTCCCAAAGTGCGGGATTACAGGCTGAGCCACCAAGCCAGGCTCTTTCCTTGTTCTTAACCTGCTTTCCTCTTGGGCAGGCCAACCCTCCCCTTGAGACGGCAAAGGCCCACATCCCACCGGCACCCCCAGAAGAGACCTAATTTTTTTACCAGCTACCAAAAAAAGACCTAGGATAGGGGCTCATCAGACAGCCGCTGTGGACAGGAGGTAGACAGAGCTGGTGGGCCAGGATCACCTGAACCCTGGGATTTGCCATATATTGTGTGTGTTTTAGGAGTCCGGGAGAGGTGATTCTCCAAAGGAAGACCAAGGCCCAGTCATCAGGAGAAAGAGGAGTGGACACCAGGTAGGCAGAATCAGATGCGTCTGTCCCTCTGCCTTACCTGTCTCACAAAGTCAAATCTAGCCTACGAGGGTCATGTGTGTGACATCTACTCGTTAAGTGTGGCAGATGTGCTCTGTCCCTCACCCCACCCCGACTCCTGGCTCACAAGACCTGGAACCTTTCAGCTCAGCGGCAGGGGACCCCTCCCAGGTCTGGACCAGCCATGGAAATTCTACTCCACTCCACCAGGCCCCATCCTTCCCATCCCCCGCTTGCTGTTAAGGGTGGCCACATGCCAGAGTTTTGGCCAAGAAACGAGAAGTCTATTCAGGGGCTTCTGGGACAATGTTTGCTTCCCGAGAAAAGTCATGGGAGGCGAGTTTCCCATCGCCATCCCTTGCCTTGAACATGGTTGTGTGAGGACAAGATACTTGGAGCTACAGCCACCATCTCGCCATCATGAAGCATCGTGCCTAGGACAAAAAGCCACGTGCTGGGGTGATGGAAGGGAAGGAGAAAGTCACCACTAAGCCCCTGAACCAACCTGGAACTGCTGTCGCAAGACCTCTTGTTATGAGAGACAATTAAATGTCTTTATTGCTCCAGCCATTGTTAGGTATTCTGTCACATCAGCCAGACATATCCTGACACATGATTACAAAAATGAAAGACTATTACACCCCTAGCCTGTTTTTCTTTCAGGGTCACACAAGACTTTCTAGACGCTCTCACCATTGCTGTTATCTCCGATGTGCCCTCTGCCAGAACTTTAGCAGTTGCCTATGAATATGCCTTCTGGAGGCAGGCCGGGCCTCCACAGGTAGTGTTGCTCGTCTATAAAGCTGTTTTGGCAGCATAGATACGATATTATTAGCCACACAATGCAGACAAGTCAATTTCCGTTCCCTCTGAAATACATGAAGGAACAAGGTATAATTCACTTCTTTCTGGGTATTAAAAAGAAAATCATAAGGGACGTTTTTCAGATTTTTAGCATGTTTTTTTTTAGAATCACGAAAAGCAAAAAGTTGTAGTGGTTTCTTTTTCTTTTTTTTAAGACGACAAAGTCATGCAAGTCCAATAATATCCCAGCAGAATGCCCTTGGAGCAACTGCAGAATTGTCTTTAAGTGAAGGTGGGTGAAATCCTATCCATCCACCTCTCTAGCAATCTGTGGATATCTACAAACTGAAAAGGGGATTGGGAGGGATATTTTGTTTGTTTGGGGCTTAATTCATTAGATAATAATCAGGAATTTATAAAGCATAACACCAATTGCAACAATTATTTACTGAGTGCATAATGTAATCTATACTCAGGCATTCTGGTTAATGCTTTCAATGTATCCATTTATTTAATATTTACACACACCTTGGGAGGACACTCCTGTTAGTTCCATTTTGCAGATGAAACAAGCCTGAAGACTTTCAGGAATTTTGTGAGTCTGTTGTTATACATTCCCTAGCTTGACATCAGCATGGCAGGAATATTAATACCACAGAAATTGACACATGCTACAAATCAGAGCTCCTCCTTCCTATTAACTAGGAGCATGCTACCAGCGTCGCTAGTAACTGGTATGATTGAAAAATTAATATTTAACCCAAACAATTATATGACTCTACTGATAAAAAATGGTAGGCCAGGCGTGTTGCTGATGGACTAGAAAATGGGTGGGAGTAGTAAATAGTCCAGAAATAATAAATTCCCAGACAGATCCAGACAACGTAGCGTATGAGTGTAACAGGAGGATTTTTTAAGGACACATCCTGAATTATCTCTGAGTTTCATTACATCTCCAAATAGGGAAATGTGAATTCCTCAAAGCTTAATCAATTTCATGGCCCCGTCTCAGACATCTAGGTTATATAAATATCAGAGACTTCAGGGCTGGGTGGTGTAGAATACATTTGCAAGAATATAAGTATTTTAAAGATATTTGAAGACACCTTCACTTTGGGGTCATTGAAAAGATTCCACTGGGCCGGGTGCAGTGGCTCATGCCTGTAATCCCAGAACGTTGGGAGGCAGAGGCAAGAGGATTGTCTGAGTTCAAGACCAGTCTGGGCAACTTGGCAAGACCTCATCTCTACAATAAATCAAAAAATTTGCCAGGCGTAGTGGGGCGTGCCTGTAGTTCCAGCTACTTGGAAGGCTGAGGTGGAAGGATCAGCTCAGTTCAGCAGGTCAAGGCTGCAGTAGCTATGATCCCATGCCCCTACACTTCAGCCTAGGCAACACAGTGAGACTCTGGCTAAAAATAAAAAATTCCAACCGGGCTCGGTGGCTCAGCCTGTAATCCTGCGCTTTGGGAAGCTGAGGTGAGTGGATTGCTTGAGCCTGCAGGTTCAAGACCCGCCTGGGCAACTTGGCGAGACCTCATCTCTACAATAAATCAAAATAATAGCCGGGCATGGTAACGCACGCCTGTAATTCCGGCTACTCGGAAGGCTGAGGCGGAAGGATCGCCAGAGCCCAGCAGGTTGAGGCTGCGGTGGCCAGGAGCAGCCACTGCACTCCAGTCTGGGCGACAGAGTGAGACTTCAACGCAAATAAATAAATAATAAAAAATAAAAAATTCCACCTAATGAAACACAAGAATTTAGTTCACTTACGAGGCCAGAAAACAAAGACGATGGCAATATTTTTATAGCTAATTAATTAATAACAGAAAATTGGAGCTGGGTGTGTTTGTAAATCAGAGGAAATTCACAGTTGAACTAATAGAAAAGAAAAATCCTTGGTCCTAAGCTCATATTGTAGGTGTTGAATCGTCCTCCTGTGACTCTGACAACAAGTCTGCAATGGTTTTTCCTCCTGTTAATTCCCCACCTGGCCATGGTACCAGAGTTTTTAGTCTGGGGCAGAGGGTGTCTTCATGGCCATTGACACTGCCTCTTCTGCTGGCCTTGTGTAAATGAGGTGGCATCTGAGAACTTCCAGGGTGTGCTCTGACCCTCCAAGCGGGCCACAACTCGTGTCTCGAGCCATGAAAACTTAAAACCTGACACTGTGGCTAGCTCTGATGGAATTTCTTTTACACACATTGGGCCTAAGATAAAGCAGCTCTCGTCAAAACCAGTCAGCCCGCTGTGCTCTCTGGGTGGCGTCTGCTAGAGAAGAAATGCAATGGCATCATATGTGAGATATGACCCATCCTCGGTCAATGCAATGTACAATCGAACCAGGAAACATTTTAAAATGCAGGTGAACACGCTGGCAGTCCCTGGAATCGCATGGGGGTGAGGGGAGGCTGACTCTACAACCAAAGCAAGGGTGTGTGGCATCTAAATTGCCCGTGAAAATCCCTTTGAAACGCTGATTAAGTGCTGTACACAAAGTCCTCCGGCCTCCCTTCAGAGGGCAAGCACGGCTAGAGTTTCCTCTGGCATTGGGGCAGATTCCTGTGTCTTTGCTGGTCCCCAGTGATGAAGTGGTTGGCTTGCACTTGGAAGACACTGCATGTCACAATGTCTTTGTAGGCACGTCCCATGCAGAGGCAGAAAGCTCATGCCACACAGGGTGCATGGAAAGGAAGACTGGGAACAGCAGACCCTCTGGGATGGCAACAAGCTTTTTTTTTTTTTTTTTTTTGAGATGGAGTCTCACTCTGTTGCCTAGGCTGGAGTGCAGTGGCACATGCATGGCCACCCCAGCTGCTGGGCTCCAGTGATCCTTCAGCCTCAGCCTCCTGAGTAGCCGGACCTACAGGCGTGCGCTACCACGCCTGGCTAATTTTGTAATTTATTGTAGAAACAAGTTCTCGCCAAGTTGTCCGGGCTGGTCTCGAACTCACAACAATCCACTTGCCTCGGCCTCCCAAAGTGCTGGGATGACAGGCTGAGCCACCGGGCCCGGCCTTCAACTGGCTTTTTATTTTGTCCACATAGAGCCGGTGCTCAATTTTACCTCCCACACACTGGGCTTTTTTCACTTGCTGACTTGATCCAGGATACCTTTCTCCACCTTCTTCACTTGTCTCTCTCCCACTTAGCTCAGGTACCACCTCCTCCAGGAAGCCTCCCCAACCAGTCCCCCTTGCATAGCTGGGTTATATGGCCCACCTGCCCCATGTCCTATGGATTCCTGCACCTTCTCCACCCCTGTGTCCTACTTCAATTGTGTATTTACGCGCCGTGGCTGTGTCTCACTCAACTCCAGAGCGCCACACATATTGGCATCTAGAAAGTGCTGAGTAAATGTTGAACAAGTAAACAAGTCGTTGGCTTTAAAGGTTGGCTGGGATTTAAGCAGATTGATAGAGTCGAGGCATATTCTGGGCAGGAGCAAAACTATGTGCCTGGCTCAGAGTATATTCTTAAAAATGATAGCTGCTACCATGCTCAGTCGTGCTTTCTGGAGAAGTGGAAAGACTGGTAAGGATCACAGAACACTTCTTGGAGAGCAAGTCAGGTCCAGGAAGGGCGTCTTTGAGGAAGGTCGATGGCCAACTGTGGTGACAGTGTCACGGGGCCATCTCCCTGTGTGAGGTTACCTGAGGTCCTTGCGGACTCACACACTGGTTTGTGTCAGCATGAGATGGACGGTATCAATTTTCAGGGACTCAGTTGCATGTTCCTAAACCAGTGTGCAAACAGAAATGCCGATCTTAAGCCGGACGTGGTGGCTCACGCCTGTAATCCCAGCACTTTGGGAAGTGGAGGCGAGGGGATTGCCTGAGGCCAGGAGTTTGAGACCAGACTGGGCAACTTGACAAGAGTCTCTACAATAAATAAAAAAAAAAATTAGCCAGGTGTGGTGGTGTATACCTGTGGTTCCAACTACCTGGAAGGCTGAGGCGGAAGGATCATCTGAGCCCAGCAGGTCAAGGCTGCGGTGACCATGAGTGTGCCACTGTACTCCAGCCAGGGCAACAGAACGGAACTCTGACTAAGAAAGAAAGAATAAAAGGAAGAAATGCTAAGCTTTCTCATTCACAGCAAGAATTACAGCTCCCTTGTGCCAAGTAGGCCCCTTCTTTTCCCTCCGGCAGAGACCCTAACTGAAGAGAAGCCCACTCAGTCAGTCATGAGGGGATTGAACTGGCGGGATCGGTGGCTCTTGAGAGACATTCCTATTCTAAAACAGCTTGAAGAACTCACTCCGTATAGAGGGAGAACCTCTCCTCAGCCAGCAGGTCAGGGTTTTGTGTATATGTGCTTGCTCCTTATTTGCTTTCTGTGACTATCCATGATCCTTTCAAGGGGCACCCTTTCTAGATTCTTCCTTTAGGCATCTTGATGGGTTAGTCTGGTCTTGCTTGTGCCTTGGGGACATTTTCTTGGTGCCTCGGAGGAGCTCAGCCCTGGTGAGAAACACAGGACTGAACCTGCAAAAATAATTTCAAAATACGGAAAGCGCTGAGGAGCAGTGTCTTGGGAACCAGAAAGAGACGGGCTGCGGGGGAGAGTTAGAGCTGGGTGAGACTGAGCAGCACTGATGAGACCAACTTGAAGACCTTGGAGACCTGAAGCCTCAACAGGCAGATAAGCTTCAAAGAAGGAGACAGATTCCAGGACATGTTTTTGGACGTGGGATATATATGGACTGGTTGGAAATCTAGGTGGTGGGTGGAGAGGAAGTCGGAGAAAGTCAGTGATAACCCTTGGGCTGCCCCAGACGGATTTTCTGCCTGCCAGCGGCTAAAGAATTGGTGATGGAAGTGGGAGTTTCCAGAAGATGTGTTGGCTCAAGCCTCCAGGACTAGAAACGTTTGACTCTAAAGCAACTGCCTCGCTCAACTCTCTGTCATTGCCCACAGATGCCTTTTTTCCCCTGGTGACAATTGAGAGAGTGATCAGAAATCTGCCAGAAGCAGAGATATAACAAATGCTGGATCTCAAATCAGACAGATCTGGATTTGAGTCCTCACCTAGGGAGTGGCCTAGAGTCCACGGGGACATCTCTCCATTTCTCGGAGGCCTTTGGGGACAGTAGCAAGACCCAAAGGGCTAATGAGGATGAAATGAATAACAGCAAACCTTTGAGCACTTACCTGTCCTGAGGGGCTGACTGGACCAACTCACTGAGTCCTCACAATCCTCTATGGTAAGTGCTATGATGACCACCCTCGCCATGATGAGGAAACTGAGGCACAGAGCTGTTAGGTGAGTTCCCCGGGGCCACACAGCTGTGCATCTAACCTCTATCCTGTAAATGACTTACAAATGTTAGTTGAGAGTAACTATTTATCAAGGCCAGTTATAGTGTAGGAGAGTTATCTGTATTATTTCTCATCCTGAATACAGTGTCAAGAGGTAGAAATCGTTGGCCCCATTTTACAGATGAGGAAACTGACTTCCAGAGGGGCAGATAACTGCAGCTCTGGGAAGCAGCTGGAGGATTCCAGCCTGGCTCCGGTGGGTCCCAGACCTCTCCATCCTGCAAAGCCCTTTCTGAAGAAAGATGTAGAAGCGGAGATGAAGACCGTTACGTTCTGGGTAAGAAAATACCTCCCAGCCGGACTCGGTGGCTCAGCCTGTAATCCCGCGCCTTTGGGAGGCTGAGGTGAGTGGATTGCCTGAGCCCGCGGGTTCAAGACCCGCCTGGGCAACTTGGCGAGACCTCTTCTCTACAGTAAATTAAAAAATCAGCCGGGCATGGTAGCGCACGCCTGTAATTCCGGCTACTCGGAAGCCTGAGGCGGAAGGATCACCGGAGTCCAGCAGGTCGAGGCTGCGGGGGCTGGGAGCTGGCCACTGCACTCCAGTCTGGGCGACAGAGTGAGACTCCAACTCAAAAAAAAAAAGAAAGAAAGAAAGAAAATACCTCCCACCGTTAAACAGGTATAGAGTTTCTGTTTTATAGGATGAAAAGAGTTATGGAGACAGATGGTGTGATGGTTGTCAGCCCTGTGAATGTGTTTAATACCACTGAATTGGACACTTAAAAATAGTTAAGATGGGATAATTTGCGTAACATGTACTGTAACACAATTTTTAAAATTAGAAAAAAAATGTACTCAGAGAAGAAATAATTCTGGCTCTGGCTCAAATCTAAACAGAAGAATAGAAAAAGCTTATATGAATGGGTATCTTTCATACCTCCAAGCCTTGGGTTCTCTTAGATATTTGTGACGATGATGACAAAGGTGATTTCTAAGTAGCAAAACCACTTCCCCAGGGTAAAAGAATCAAGGTCCCAAAGAGGCGAAAGCCCATAGCCAGCGACTCAATCTCTTGACCTTTGTCGTCTTCCTCAAAGAATTTGGATGATGGCATTTTGCCTAGTGTTTCTTGTCCAGCACTGAGCTACCCTAGAGCCCTCTGACCACTCAGAGCAGTGGTTATCACACTCCAGCATGCATACAAGTCTCCAGGACTGGAAACAACCCAATGTCTAGCAACAGGCCAATGAATGGACCAGCTGTGGTACATCCTGGAGTACTACCTCGCCCTAAAACGGAACCAACCACTAACCTACACAATAGCATGGATAAATTTCCAAAGCATCAGGCCATGCAGAAAAGGCCAGATGCAAAGTATGCATCCTACATTTACAGAAAATTCTAGGACAGCTCTACCAACCTAAGGGTAAATGAGTGGTGGTCTGGGGCTGGAGGCCTTAGGAGGGAAATGGACCTCAGAGCGAATTTTGGAGGGTGATGGAAAAGCTTTAGACTTTTTTTGTTACCCTTCAAAAAAAACCTTAGATTTAGGGGCTATGCATGTGTATTCATTACATGGACAAAATGGAGAGTGGCGGGGATTGGGTCTCAGGTGGCCCATCTCCCAGATGTGAACACTGTGCCCCGTAGGTAGTTTCTGAACCCTAACTGAAAAGCTTTAAGCTTTGATGAGGGTGGTGACCACATGGTTGTATACATTTGTCAAAACTCATGGGACTGTAAACTTACAAAAGGCGCATTTTATTGCATGTAAATGATATATGAATAACATTGATTGCTAAAGCTAAGAATGTTTTTTGAGAAAACAGATTCTGGGCTGTACTTCCAAAGAATCTGATTCAGCGGACCTGGACTGAAGTCCAGGAGCCTGCATTTTTAACAATACACCCCAAGTGATTCTACCGCAGGTAGCCAAAGGGCACACGTAGAGACCAACACCTCGAAGGACTTAGGGAAGACCAGACCCAGGGTTCTATCCAATTGACAACCTTTCCCTTCTCACACTTGCAGACCTTTGCTTTCTCTGCCAATAAATGTTTATTGGACTGTTGAGAACCAGGGACAACACTCGGCTCTGCAGTAGAAAAATAGACAGGAGGCTGGGTGCGGTGGCTCACACCTATAATCCCAGCACTTTGGGAGGCTGAGGCAGGATGACTGCTTGAGCCCAGGAGGTGAAGGCTGTGGTGAGCCATCATCATGTCACTGCACTCCAGTCTGGGCAATGTAGTGAGACCCTGACTCAGGAAGGAAGGAAGGAAGGAAGGGAGGGAGGGAGGGAGGAAGGAAGGGAAAGAAAGAAAAGGAAAGAAAACTAAAAGTAGACAAAATACCATTTCAGACAAACTAGATAAGGAGGCAAGACTGCTTTATTAACAGAGGAATGAGAGGATTAATTTATTGTAGAGACGGGGTCTCACCAAGTTGCTCAGGCTGGTCTCAAACCCCTGAGCTCAGGCAATCCTCTTGCCTCCGCCTCCCAAAGTGTTGGGATTACAGGTGAGAGCACTGCACTTGGCCTATTTTATTTTTTGAATCAAGTTCTCACGCTGCCATCCAGTGATCAAGGCTCACCACAGCCTCAACATTCTAGGCTCAAGCAATTCTCTTGCCTAAGTCTTCCAAATAGTTGGGACTACAGGCACATACCACCAAGTCCAGTTAATTATCTCATTTTTTTTTTTTGGTAGAGATGAGGTCTTGCTATATTGCCCAGGATGGTCGCAAACTCCTGGGCTCAATCATCCTCCTGCCTTGGCCTTCCAAAGTGCTGGAATTACAGGCATGAGCCACCAGACCCGGCATGTTTTCCTCCTTAACACTCGTTACAGTTAGAATTATATAGGAATTTGTGTCATTATATGTTTGCTGTATAGGACCTGTGAGACCTTAATTGTCCTGCACCTTACTATGCTCCAGCACCTGGCATGGTGCCTGCACACGGCAGGTGGTTAAAACCCATGTGTGGAATAAGTGGGTAAGTGGACACAAGAATAAATGAGCAGTATGTCTTTCTTAAAAATTTTATTTATTTATTATTATACTGAGCAGCATATCTTTCACTTACATCTTTGGATGGATGAAGAGTTTCCTAGAGAGGTGTGGACTGTGTTCCCCTCCTCTCTTTCTTCTTCCTCTCCCATAACTTGATGTAGTGTATTTTCTTTCGCTGCAGTCTTGTGATTGCTACTTGATTTTATACAAAGGAATTACTGGTAAAAAGGAAGGATTATCTTGGAATATGATCCATTCCTAATAATACCCTGCAGGGAAGAGTTTCTGGAGGATTACGCCACAACATTTCAGAGGCAAGATCCAGTTATGCATGGGGGTGATATTAGACAAGCCGATATCCTTCAACTCCGTGGTGGGGCACAGGACAGATAGGAACGAAGCCCCAGCCACCATCCCATGGCATGGACTCCCTGAGGTTCTGTGGACTCAGGTTGAAAAAAAAAGGAAGCCTTGGTGTTACAAGGTCTATAATCTACTATAAGATACTTAGTTCCAGATGGTGTGATATACATCCTGTGGGAGGAGCCTTTTTTTTTTCTAGTTGGAGTCCCACTCTGTCACCCAGGCTGGAGTGCAGTGACATGCTCACAGCTACTGCAAACTCAACCTCCTAGGCTCAGGTGATCCTTTTGCCCCAGCCTTCCAAGTAGCTGGAACCACAGCTATGCACCACCATGTCTGGCTAATTTTTTTAATTTATTGTAGAGATGAGGTCTTACAAAGTTGTCCAGGCTGGTCTCAAATCCCTGGGCTCAAGCGATCCCCTTGCCTCCACCTCCCAAAGTGCTGGGATTACAGGTGTGAGCCACTGCACCTGGCCATTGTTGGATTCTTATACCCCAGTCATCCAACCATGTAGCATCTCAAAAACATTTTGGTCAATCCCCTGATTCTGAATACCACTAATTTTATAAACAAGGGCCTGTTTTTCTAACATCCCTTAGGTTGTTAGCCATAAATTTCACTAATAAAAACCCACTTCTGCTATTCTCTGTGCTAATTAGTGAGACACCTGGCGCTGATCAGCAGCGCTTGAAGCAGGTGGCTTGAGGTGTCTTCTGATCTGATGTTAATTAATCTCCCCTGGAGTGTGAATTCCTAACTGGCTTAGTTGAGCTGCTGTAACAGATGACCATAGTCTGGACGGTTTAAACAACAAACATTTATCTCTCACAGCTCTGGAGACTGGGAAGTCCAAGATCAAGGTGCCAGGAGATTTGGTGTCTGGTGAAGACCTGCTTTCTGGCATGCAGATCGTCATTGTCTCAGTATCTTTGCATGCCAGCAAGAGGGTGAGCAACCTCTCACCCTCTTCTCATAAGGGCACCAATCCCATTCGTAAGGCTTCCACCCTCATGACATAATCACCCCCAAAGGCCCCACCCCCTCATGCCATCACACTGGGGAATAGGCTTCAACAAATGAATTTTAGGGGACACAAACATTCAGTCCACAGCACTAATACACTGTATATCACACCATCTGGAACTAAGTATCTTATAGTAGATTACAGACCTTATAACACCAAGGCTTCCTTTTTTTTTTTTAACCTGAGTCCACAGATCCCCAGGGAGTCCATGCACAGTCCATGCAGAGGGCCCAGATTTGGGGTGGGAAAAATTGCATCTTTATTTTCACTGGCCTGCGTATCTGCAAAACCCGCAGCTTTGTCATCAGCAGAGGCCAGATCTTTCCCTGTCCCTTTACAGCTGTGTGCATGTCTTGAAATAACATTAACATTCATTGCCCCTTCTAGATTTTTAGCCCCACTGTTTAATCTTTCAGCAACGGTATTCCTGTATGGCAATATTTTCTATATTAATATGTCAAAAGTCTGTTTCATAATAGTCTGGTAACTGTGTTACCATAGAATTGGTTTCCTTGCAATCCTATGTATTTTATTTTAGGCATTTATAAATGTTAATCCAAGAAGGGCACCATAACTCAAAAGATCATTTCTTCTTTTTTTATTTTTGAGTTGGAGTCTCACTCTGTCGCCCAGACTGGAGGACAGTGGCATGCTCCCGGCCACCGCAGCCTCGACCTGCTGGGTTCCGCGATCCTTCCACCTCAGCCTTCCAAGTAGCTGGAACTACAGGCGTGCGCTTACCATGCCCGGCTAATTTTTGATGTAGTGCAGAGACGAGGTCTTGCCAAGTTGCCCGGGTGGGTCTCGAACCCGCGGGCTCAGGCAATCCACTCCCCTCGGCCTCCCAGAGTGCTGGGATTACAAACTGAGCCACCGAGCCGGCCTCAAAAGATCATTTCTGGCATGCCAGAAACCTCTCAGCCCACAGGCTGGGCTCCGACACATGGCTTTCCTTCTTGCTTTTGGACTGAGAACTTGCAGCTACCCTTGATATTCTGGTTGGTTAAAACTCTTCTGCCAAGATACTGTTGTCCGTTGGGATCTCGGGAAGCCACCCAGGGCCTCAAATCTGCCTGCAGGACATGGACTGGGGATCACACAACACTTGTCCCCAAGGAGGTGCAGCAAGCAGGGTTTGCGGGAGGAACCAGGGCGTGGTGAACCATAACAGAGCCTTAGCCTGTGGGACATGGCTGACCCCAAGAATGAGGTGCCCACCCGGCAGGGCCCGGCAGGGACCCCGCAGTCGCTGTCAGTTCCCCACAGGCCCACAACAGGGACGCGTGCTTCCTCCTGGAGGGATCCGGGTGACCCTTGACCCATGCCTCCGGCCAGGGCCCATTCGCCTCCACGCTCTCCACGCCTCGCAGACGGTCTACGGCCACGTTCCGCTCGGCCTCGCTCCCTCTCCCACACCCGCGGCCGCTGGTGTCACAGACCCACACCGGGCGAGCTGAGACTGTAGGATCTATAACACCCTCGGTCTCTGGATTCGAGACAGTGAACGAGGAACTCCATCTTGCACTCAAGTTAGCTGAGAACTGGCTGGTTCATGCCCCCTGATCGGCACCCCTCCCTCTTTGGGTCCACAGCCCTCAAACATCCGCTCCCTCATCAAATCGGCTCCTCCTCCTCC
>NW_007123762.1:51920-53032 GCF_000164805.1 Carlito syrichta
TCCTAGCTGCCCATCACCTACCGGATTAAGTACCAGCTTCTCCCCAGGAGCCCTCTGCAGGATGGCCCAGGCTCTCTCCCCGTCTCTCACCACCCCACACCCCAGATGCATTCATTCCACTCATAGGAGGAAAGCCCCTGAGGAGGGACCGCCCGTGACAGCAGTGGTCCCCAGCCTTTTGGCATCAGGGACCGATTTCGTGGAAGACAACTTTTCTTTTCTTTTTAAAAAAATTTTTATTGTAAAGATGTGGGGTACAATTCAGGGTTAGGTACACAAACATTGATCCTGCAGGCACCCCTGTTAATGAGGTATGCCCCTCCCTCCCCTAGCAGTTTCCCTCCACTGCCAGTCCCACCCCCTCCCTCACCTGACAGGTTCCCAGTACTGCCAATCGCTTTCTTATAACATTATACTTGTTCAAGGTCCTCTTACGAGTGAGAACATATGGAACTCTGTTCTTTGTTTCTGTGATAGATCACTGAGTATGATCGACTCCAAATCCATCCAAGTTGCTGCAAAGTCCTTATATTTGTCCTTCTTTATGGCTGCATAATATTCCATTGTGTATATGTACCACATTTTTTTATCCAGTCCAGCTTCGATGGGCAACTTGGTTGCTTACACGTTTTTGCTATTGTGAATAGAGCTGCAATAAACATACGTGTGCAGGTATCTTCTTTGGAGAATAATTTGAGTTCCTCTGGGTATATTCCCAATAGGAGAATTGCTGGGCCATATGGGAAGTCAATTTCTAGTTCTTTCAGAAATCTCCAGACTGTTTTCCAGAGAGGTTGTACGAGTTTGCATTCCCACCAGCAGTGTAGAAATGTTCCTTTTTCTCCACATCCTTGCCCGCATCTGTTGTTGTTTGTTTTATTAATGATGGCCCTTCTTACAGGGGTTAGGTGGTATCTCAGTGTGGTTTTGATTTGCATTTCTCTGATGAGGAGTGAGGCTGAGCACTTTTTCATGTGTCTATTGGCTGCCCGTAGATCTTCTTTTGAGAAGTGTCTATTCATGGGGAGACAATTTTTCCACAGAAGTGGGGAGTGAGCTGGGCTCGGTGGCTCAGCCTGTAATCCTGCGCCTTTGGGAGGCTGAGGTAAGTG
>NW_007123762.1:53394-87852 GCF_000164805.1 Carlito syrichta
CAAAAAAAAAAAAAAAAAAAGTGGGGAATGGAGGGAGGAGGAAGGTTTTGGGATTATTCAAGTGCATGACATTGATTGTGCATTGCATTTCTATTATTATCACATTGTAATATATAATGAAATTACTCTTATGAAATTGTTATTTTTGGTATGAGTCTGCAAGCAATTGATTTATTATGGTCTCTGTGCAGTCAAACCACACTGCTGATGTTAATCTGTCTTTGCAGCCGTCCCCCGGTGCTAGCATCACTGCCTCAGCCCCAACCCAGATAATCAGGTGTTAGATTCTCACAAGGAAGGTTCAGTCCACCAGCAAGAAATATCCATCCTAAACACATATGCACCCAACACAAGAGCACCAGCTTCTATAAGACAACTACTAAGAAAACTAAAAGAGGACCTTGACTCTCACACAATCACAGTGGGAGACCTAAATACACCACTGACAGCTTTAGATAGATCACTAAGGCAAAAAACCAGCAAGGAGACCCAGAACCTCAACTCGACACTCAATCAGATAGACTTAGTAGACATCTACAGAACGTTTCACCCAAAAACAACAGAGTACACTTTCTTCTCATCAACACATGGAACACACTTCAAGATCAATCACATTCTTGGGCATTAATCAAGCCTGAACAAATTTCAAAAGATCGAAATAATACCATGCATCTTCTCAGATCACAGTGGAATCAAAATAAATATCACCACCAACAAGATTTCTCCAAAACACACAAAAACATGGACTCTAAACAATGTGCTCTTTTGAACAACTTCTGGGTCAACATGGAAATCGAGACAGAAATTAAAAAAAAAACAAAACTCCTGGACACAAACGAAGACAAAGATTCTCACAAGGAGTATGCAACTTAGAAACCGCACATGTGCAGTTCACAATAGGGTTCGTGCTCCTGTGAGAATCTAAAGCCTCTGCTGATCTGATGGGAGACAGAGTTCAGGCAGTAACGCAAGCGATGGGAAGCAGCTGTAAATATAAATGAAACTTCACTCCCTCGTCTGCGGCTCACCTCTTGCTGTGCAGCCTATTTCTAACAGACCACAGATGGATGCCACTCTTTGACCTGGGAGTTGGGGACGCCTGCCTGTAGGCCCTGCCCTGTAGGAAAGCCAGTCCGCGAGCAGTCAATCAACACGGTCATCACAGATCCCGATTGCTGCTGTGAAAGAGGTAAGACAGACTGGCGCAGTTCAGCTGAGTCTCCCGGCCACATGTGAGGATGGATTCCAGATGTGCCAAGTGTGGTGCCCTGGAAGTTTCCGTCACCACCTGGGGCTCTTCCATGGAGTCCAGCAAGCTATACCAAGGATTGTGCTCTGCCTCTGCTGTGACGAGAAAGGCTTGAAATGAGCGCTGGGGAAGTCCCAGGTGAAGCAGGGACCGCCCGTGGCCTGCTGGATAAGGTTTTGACGTTGAACTGAGATTGGAGAGAAGCCCTAGGTCAGGGGACCGGGGAAGAACACTCCAGGCATGGCGTCCAGGTGGTATGCACATGATCCTGAGGCTGAGAAACGGGTCGGGTAGGGAAGATGAGGCAGGAGGAGTGGACAGGTCAGACCCTCCCTACTTACAGGACTCTCTCACCTGAGAGCTCACTTGAAATGCAGAATCTTGGCACCCCAGGCCTATTGAATCCGAATTTTCTTCTTTTTGAGTTGGAGTCTCACTCTGTCGCCCAGGCTGGAGTGCAGCGGCACGCTCACAGCCACCACAGCCTCAAGCTGCAGGGCTCAGGCGATCCTTCCGCCTCAGCCTTCCAAGGAGCTGGAACTACAGGTGTGTGCTACCACACCTGGCTAATTTTTTTTTTTTTTTACTTATTGTAGAGACAAGGTCTCACCAAGTTGCCCAGTCTGGGCTCGAACCCCTGGGCTCAGGCAATCCTCTCATCTCGGCCTCCCAAAGTGCCGGGATTACGGGCTGAGCCACCGTACCCGGCCTAGAATTTTCATTTTAGTACGATCCCAGGTGATTCATGTGCACATTAAAACTGTGGCCAGGACCAGGCCACGTGGGGCCTTTTAGGCCATGAAAAGGAATTTTAAATGATCTCTCCCTCTTTTCAAGGTCAATGCCAAGTGCTTATTCCTCTGGGAAGCCCGCCCGCCTTGACCCTCATAAGCTGTTGGATTTTACATGTTTGTAGGTGACTAAACTGCACTTGGCCCCAGTCACTGGGTCACAGACTCCTCAAGGCCAGGGAGTACGTCTCAGTCATCTTTATAACCTCCAAATCTCTCTTACAACATCTCGCCCATATGGGTAAATTATCAGTAAAAAGGCAAAAACAGTACAATCCTGTGCTGGTGCATGTCAGGTAAAGTGATACCATATTAAATAGGGCTCTGAACTCTTTCAGGGGAAAGTGACAGAATCCAACTCTCTTGGCTTAACCAAAAAAGAGAGAATGTGTTATCTTCACAGTGGAAAAGCATAAGAGAGCAGCTTCAGGCATGGCTAGATCCAGGTGTTCATGCAACGTCACCAGAAATCTTTCTTTCCATTTCTCTACTTTGCTCGTCTCCATTTTGGCTTTACCTTTAGGATGAAGTCCAAGCATTGACAAAAGCGGCCTCCAGCGGTTCCAGACATCTAGTGTACCAGCCTAACCGCCTGGAGAAAAGAATTCTCTTTCTTAATATGGACGACTTTGGTGCTTGGCCAAGGAGCGGTGAGGGGGCAGGACCCAGCACCACCTGAGCCAAATAGACTGGGCGTGGGGAAGGTGCCCAAAAGAAAACCCATGTACTGCTCTCAGAAAAAGAGGAGACACCGTGCTGGGGAGGGGTACAGCCAATCACCGCAGCCAGCATCAGACAGGCCTATCAGACTAACATCAAAACAGGATGTGGCCGGGCTCCATGGCTCAGCCTGTAATCCCAGCACTTTGGGAGGCTGAGGTGAGTGGATTGCCTGAGGCTGTGGGTTTGAGACCAACCCGGGCAACTTGGTGAGACCTCGTCTCTACAATAAAGTTAAAAATTAGCCGGGCACAGTAGTGTGTGTCTGTAGTTCCAGCTACTCGGGAAGGCTGAGGCAGAAGGATTGCCTGGGCCCAGCAGGTTGACACTGGGGTGGCCGTGAGTATGCATAACACTGCATTCCAGCCTGAGTAAAGGAAGGAGACTCCAACTAACAAAAAAAACCAAAAAACAAAACAGGATGCACGGTATGTAGTAACCCAGAGGGAAATTCATAGTCTTGCTAAATGAGACAAGCAGGCTACAGAGCATTATGTAGAATGTAGAAAAGCATAAGGGGGCCGCTTCAGGCATGGCTAGATCCAGGTGTTCATAGGTATGAAATATTATCGTGTTCATATGCCTAGAATTAAGTTGTAAGGAATATCCCAATGAGCCCTGGTAAAATAGGTTTTCTTTTTTATATTTTTTTGCGATTTTCAAATTTCTATATTGACATCAATTGCATTTGTTATTAATTAAAATGTACAGCGTACAGTATTTCAAAAATTAAGGTATGTGTTCGTTTGAAATGTCAGGTTGGCTGGGCCAGATGCCCCAATATTTGGCCAAGCGTTATTCTGGATGTTTCTGGATGGAAAGTTGTGTTTTGAGATGTGATTAACACTCATGTTGGTGAAAGTGGAGTATAGCAAATCTAGAATGTGGATGGACCTCCTCCAATCAGTTGACGGTCTGAATAAAACAAAGACCGACCTACCCTGAACAAGAAGCCATTCTGCCTTTGGACTTGAACTACAACTCCCTGAGTCTCCAGTTGGCTGGCTGACGCCATCAGATTTTAGACTCATCAAGCCTCCACAACTGTGAAAGCCAATTCCTTAAAATCTCTCTCTGTCCATACACACACACACACACACACACACACACACACACGCACACAGTGGGTTGTTTCTCACACAGTGTGGCCTTCTGTCCACTCCTCATCAGACATAGCAGCAGTGTGGAAACCGGAAAGCCAGCGTTCGAGCCCTGGACTGTCTCTTCCCAGAAGGCCGGTCTCAAGCAGGTCCATCCTCCTTAAGCCTGGGTTCCTCGTCTCTAACATGGGGGGTGACCCATTATTCCAGCCCCGACTGCAGAATGTGGGGCACAGAGCTCATGACATTCCTGCCATGGCCGTCTTCAGTGCCATGTCCTCAGCACGGAGCTGCCCGTTACCTGCCATGAATTTCTTTCCATGGGAAATCAGTGTGGGAAAAAAAAAAAGGTAAAATAAAACAAAATCTCTTGAGCTGGGAGACTTTTCTAGTCACTGATAAAAAGATCAAAAGAAACGTCCGTTTTATCTTCACACTTACAACCCCTGTAATGTCAATACGTTTCCCAAGCTCATTATTAGCATAGAGCAGGCTGACCCGTGTTTAAACCCGACAAGACTTTGCTCCCACAAGGAAAGGACCCTTGTTTCCAGGGGCAGCTCTCTGGCTTTGTGCTTTCTTTGTGCGCTGAACATCGTTGAACAGGCTTTAAAAACCCTGGAGCTGAAAAGTCTTTCTCCCGATTCCAGCCCGTGTGACCTGGGCAGGCCTCAGGGGAAGCCTGGTCTGTGGACAAGTGGTGTCTAGTTGAAGTCACCGGCAGACTTCCCTCAGGACGCCCAGTGGCCCCAGAGCTGCCCTCGCAGCCAACTGCCCAAGTTCTCATGGCTTCCAAGACGATCCAGGTGTCCCCAGGGCTTGCTGGAAAGGAAGGGAACAGGAGTCACCAGGCCTCGGCGGTCATTCTCACACCTCAGACACGGCCACCCCTTTGCAGAACAAAAGGTTTCAATGCTTCCTTCGCTGTGTTGAAATGACATTCATAGATGATTTTGCCCCCCTGCACATACGATTTTTAAAAAAATAAACAAGATGTCCTATCTATACTATGAAGACAGAATGAAAGTAAGTTTAGAATAAAACGATATCCCCTCTGTCAATCATCCCACAATGCTGCAAACACCCCTGGCCAGGCAAGGTGCCAGTGTTGAGCGGCATACAGAACGGGCAGGAAGAGGGAGCCTGTGCCCTGAGGGTGTGGGCTCACAGCTCAGGCGAGACCTCCCAGAAGTCCTCATGATGCAGTCAGAGGCTCGAATCTCCTTGTGTTGAGGAATTCCATGGATACTGAGTGTTGACCGGGGCATCTCGGGGATGGGAAGTCAAGAGTGAGCAGCTCCTTTCTCCACTGGGTTGTCATCCCAGGCCAGGGCCCAGGCTGACCTGGAGAGGGAGGTGGACGTCAGGAGCCCATCTCTAGGAGGAAGTCGACCGAGCAGGGAGTGAGAATAGAAGTGGGGATGTCCTGCCAGAGCCCGTGGGTTCGAGACCCGCCTGGGCAACTTGGCAAGACCTCATCTCTACAATAAATCAAAAGATTAGCCGGGCGTGGTAGCACGCACCTGTAGTTCCAGCTACTTGGAAGGCTGAGGTGGAAGGATCGCCGGAGCCCGGCAGGTCGAGGCTGCGGTGGCCGGGAGCGGCCGCTGCACTCAGGTCTGGGCAACAGAGTGAGACTCCGGCTCAAAAAAAAAAAAAAAAAAAAAGTGAGGACGTCACAACCCACAGGGAAGGAAACAGATGTGCAGCTCACTCCCAGGTCTCAGGCCTTGTCTGCCTTCAGGGCAAGAACACTTCCCTAGAGCGTGGCCAGAAAGACATCTGTGTCTTAGGGGAAGCTCCGGGATTTCCAGGTCTTGGGACCTTCAGAAACAAAACAACTTCAGGCAGACTCCCACCTCCCTGCTCATCGACTTGATGCTTGTTTTTCCCTCTTGCTAGAATGTTCTTCTCCCAGGCATCCTCATGGACGCGCTCCCTCACTTCACTTAAATCTGTGCCCATGACCGCCCTCGGAGAGGCCATTCCAATCCATGGTACGCAGAAGAGCTCTCACCCCCCGTCACCCCCCTACTCCACTCCACCCGTCACTTGCGACTCCTAGACATCGTGTTCCATTTTCACTAGATCCCTTGTTTGTTTATTGTCTCATCTCTCCTACTCGTCTGAGCTCCATGAGGGCAAGGACTGCCCAGTTCATTGCTATCACTTCAGCACCTGGGACGGGGCCCTCTGTCAACGTGTGTGAGACAGAACTTACCTGCATCAGTATGCTGGAGCCAGGACCTATCTGGTCCCAGATGTGTATTTCATGATACAGTGTTGGCATCTTGGAATCTGCCATGATGGGAGCACTGGCACCACAGAAACTGTCCCAGGCTACGTGTCAGGGCTCTTCCTCCCCCTGGGAATTTGCTTGCTAAACATTTATCGGTACCTCAACTGCGCATCAAGGAACATGTGCTTCTGAACCGCCATGTCTCCTTTGTTAAGCGAGGCGGTTCTTACACAACTTAAGACCAATCGTTTCAACCCCAGTTGTTCTTTCTGTCGTAGGCCTAACACATGGGTTGAGTGGCAGGAAGCCCCAACACCTCAGATTTACTCTCTGCACGCTCCGTTACTGATATTTATGTGCAAATGCATTCCTCAGGACACCCGAACCCTCTCATCTAAGGGACAACTTCTTTTTTTGGCCCTAATTAATTTTAAAAAATGGCAATTGCTAGTCATTGAAATAGGACAGTAGATAAATCGCTGTGATAATTACCGCATCTTCCTCTTCAGAGAAAACAGCAATACTGTACGTAGTCACGTTCGAGAAATATGGAAAATAAGCAATTATTGCTGGAGCTGTTTATCATGACTCTACTCCCAGTCTCCCTTTTGCAAACACCATTCACTGTTTAAAACCCTCGCCCGAAAGGGCAGGCCCAGCTTCTCATTACGGGCTGGTGGGCGCCCCGTGGCGGAGAAGCCGCCGTACCCGGGTCAGCCTGGGTGCTTGATCATCTCAGGGCTGATTGCGAAAATAAGTTTGAAAGGATTATCTTGTCCACCCTGGAAAAAGCCAAAAAGAGCAAGAAAAAGCCAGCTGTGTGTCTGTGTACCAGCCCAGGTTAGCTATAGGCTGGGAGATCTAATTAAGAAACGTGCGGGGGGGCGGAGGGGCCGTGGTGTCCGCCGGCCACAGTGCTGCTTTCACGTCTGACCTGGGCTGAACCACGCTTCCCAGACGGCCGGCCCTAATGGAAAATAAATTCTGCTGGATTCGAATGGCGCCATTAACGTCTCCCTTCTCAGGTCTTGAAACATTTATTTGCTTTCAAATACACACACTCAACGGCCAATGGCTTCCTCATCAACAAGGGTGCCTGCATAATCAATGTTTGTATACCTAACCCTGAGTTGTACCCCACATCTTTATAATAAAAAAGAAGAAGAAGAAAACATATACGCACTCATCTGGTTCTATCAGGAGGCAGAGCCAGCCTTTGCCTGGGGGCAGACTGATCTCTGCCAACACTCGCCGTTCCCCTTGCCCCCAGGCAGGGCTGAGCTGCAGGGGAGAAGACCCAGGGGCAGGGGTGGGGTGTCCAGGAGCTCCCCTCCTCATTAGCTCTGGAAGAAGCCTTAGCTCCTCTTTGGGGAGCTGAGTCCTGACCACCCCAAGCCTTGGGAGCCCCCTTTATGGTCTGAACAAGTCCCACTGTGAATGATGCGGTTTCAGAGGTTTCTGTGGGCTCCATCACTCGGGCAAGTCTCTTTCTCCCCGGCTCTCGATATCTTCATGAATTTGGGAGGTCGGGCAACACCAGTCGTTCCACGGGGGAGGCTGCCCCTGTGGGTTTCTTGGAGATCTGTGAGCACATCTCTGATGATCGCCATGTGAGGGACACCATCGGCATTCATGGGCATTGGCTGGGACGCTTGACATTCTGCGGTGCACAGGGGCCAGTTGTTCCACATCCCACAGGACTCCTCAAGGAGGAGCTAAGGCTTCTTCCACGAGCTAATGAGGAGGGGAGCCCCTGGACACCACTGGCCCCACTGTATATCCCTATACCTGTGCGACCCTTTGCTTCTTCCAACCTGCCTCTCCCTTCTTTAGCTGAGAAGTATTGTTCTCCAGGCTCAGGCCAGTTGGGCGTTGTAGAAGTCTACGAGGGTGCGTAAAATAAATACATTCGTGCACAACAAATATTTCTTGGACACCCACTATGTGCCGGGTCCTGGGTTGGATGCCAGGCACACAGCGGTGAGTCAGACAGACATAGTTCTTGCCGGCGTGTGGCTCATAGCCCAGCAGACTCAAATCTGTAATTCTAGCAAGGAGACCGTACCCCTGCGTAGAATCAGCACCCAACCTCCACTTATGGGTCTCCCATGAGAGGTTGGGTCTGAGCTACTTCTGGAGACTGAGAGAGGGAAGGCGACACGCAGGAAAACAATGACTCAGATGTAGGGTGGTGAGTCCTCCAGGACCCTCTGGTGCTGAGTCCCAGGATGGGGGGAAGTGTGAGTCCCAGGACATGGTAGGAGGATGTGAGCCCTACGACCTAGGGGGTGAGCCTACCATGCAGGTTTGCATACCACAAGATAGGAGCTGCTATTTATTCCACACTTACAGTATGCCAGCCCCAGGAGAGGGATGTTACAAGCATGATGTCCTTTCAACCTCACGACAGTCTCATGGAGTAAGCCAGCCTATGCCACCAGTTCGAGAGCGCCATCTCCAGCCAAAACCTGCACTGTTATCGACTTGACAGTCTTCTCTAACCAACTCTCATAATGACGCCAACCCTTCTCCTAAGTAACAAAATCTCTGAACTTGTCAGTCTGATGAAGCATCTAATACCTTGCTGTGGTCTAAATGTCTGTTTCCTCCCCACTCCCTGTCCAAATTCATATGTTGAAATCCTAGTCCTCAGTGGACGGTGTTAGGAGGTGGGGCCTTCAGGAGGTGTTGAGGTTGGGGGGTGGAGCCCTCTTGAATGGGATTAGGGATTAGTGCCCTTGAAAAGGGACCCGGGAGAGCACTCCAGCCCTCTTTCCGTTCCGTCCGTAGGAAGCTGGCAGTCTGCAACCTGGAAGAGGGTCCTCTCTGGAACCTACCCACGCTGGCAGCCTGATCTCAGACTTCCAGCCTCCAAGGTGAGAAATAAATGTTGTCTAAGCCACACATGGCCTATGGCACTCTGTGATAGCAGCCTAGACTGACAAACATACCTATAAAACAAATGCGTAACACAGCAAAATAAAACTGTTTGGCTACACCTAAATCGTCTCGTGTGTTAGACCCTGGGAAATACCAGGCAGATGAGTCTGGGAAAGGAATGCGAGCTGCTATAAAAACAATACCCTCAAGCTTCACCTTTTGCTCATGTTGCACCCAGTGTAGATGATTAGGGGTAGGGGTTCCCCATCAGGCCACTCGGGGACCCAGTTTCCATCCATCTAAAAGTTCAGCATCCCTGGAGCCTCCAAGGCCTCCCTGGTTCTCCACATCCAGCTGACAGGTAAAGGAAGGAAGTCCATCACACTCCCCTGCTCAGAGTCCATCCCTAGGGCCCCACCCAACAGCGAGGATGCTGGCATAGGTGACTTGTCTGTGGGCCCCAGAAGAAAGGCAAGCAAGGCTCAGTGAACGTGCAGCATAGTCTCTGCCCCACCGAGGTAATTAAGGCAAGAATTTCCATTTTACAAAGGAGGAAAAGAGGCTTAAGAACATTAAGTGCCCTGCCCCAGGTGACACAGGTATTTTAAGAAGTAAAGCTGGTCCAAGCCCAAGTCAAAGTCTGTGTTGCAAGCTCCCCTTCTGTATGACTCTTGGATCCACACAGCTCTTCTTCCTGCTAAGAACATGCTCCTGGTCTTGGGGTCTGCACCTCAGACCTTCACTGATCCTCACCTGGGTGTCCCTCCAGCACTTTTTTTTTGAGTCAGAGTCTTACTCTGTCACCCAGGCTGGAGTTCAGTGGCACGCTCATGGCCACCCCAACGTCGACCTGCTGGGCTCAGGTGATCCGTCCGCCTCAGCCTTCCAAGGAGCTAGAATGACAGGCTTGCACTACTATGCCCAGCTAATTTTTTTGATTTATTGTAGAGATGAGGTCTCACCAAGTTGCCCAGACTGGTTTTGAATCCCTGGGCTCAGGCAATCCTCTCTCACCTCAGCCTCCCAAAGTGCCGGGATTACAGGCTTGAGCCACCGTGCCTGGCCAACACTTCTAATCAAACGTTACAGCCACCTGAGTTTTTATGCCCACGGCACAGAAAAACCAATATTCCAAGACAGCAGCTGTTGCAGAAAGAGTTCAGTACAGTAAGTCCCCGACATACGAACCTTAAAGACACACATCTGTGTTTTTTAATGTATTCTTTTTCTGTACCAGGTGTTAAATACAAACATGCATGCAGTACCTGTTAAATACATACAGTACTATATAACCAATTGTGTTACTTGGGTACCTAGGCTAACTTGTTGGACTTAAAACAAATTGTACTCGTTTGTATGTTGGGGACTTCCTGTAATTGCAAAGCAGCTGAACAACAAGGACGGGAAATACTTCTCAAATCCACCTCTCCAAGAACTCAAAGTAATTTGGCAAGGCAGGAGGCTAGGGAATTGAGACTGCTGATTGGTTGGGGATGAAATCAGAGGTGTCCAGATGATTATCTACCTGTGTGGAGTCAGTTCTTGGGTGGGGTCATGGGTCTCTGGTCCAATTGGCATCAGAAAGTCCACCAGAATGCAGAGTCTGAAAAATATCTCAAATACCGGTCTTAGGTTTTACAATAGTAACGTCATCTTTTGGGAGCAATTGGTTACAAGTCTTCTGATCACCCACCGTGTGACTCCCGAACAATAAGCAATTAGGGAAGCAGGCTAGGAAACAATAGCTGGTTACTGTTTAAAGAAGCCGACAGCTTAGCAGAATTCACCATGAGGAGGGCAGTGTTACTTGAGGATCCCGGAAAGCCCGCATGACAAACAGCCTCACCAATCTTGCAGGCAGCACTGGGGGCTAGGATCTGCATGGAGGGAGAAATGGTCAAAAAGAAAAGAAAATCAGCATAACAGACACCGTATCATTTAGCTATGCCCAAATCATAACAAAATTTGCCCTCCCATTACAATCCTAACCTTGTGGGCTTTTGTCAGTTTTATGAAGGTGGTTTCATAAACATGTCCTGAACGGAAACCATCATTTCTCTTCACATCCCAGCCCTATCACCTCCTTCTGAATGTCTTGTTATAGAAAATAGATCTACTGGTCGGACGCAGTGGCTCACGCTTATAATCCCAACACTTTGGGAGGCCGAGGTGAGAGGATTGCCTGAGCTCACAGGTTCAAGGCTGGCCTGGGAAATTTGGCAAGACTTCATCTGTACAATACATTTTTTAAAAAGTAGCTGGGCATGGTGATGCTTGTCCGTAGTTCCAGCTACTTGGAAGGTTGAGGTGGAAGGATCGCCTGAGCCCAGCAGGTTGAGGCTGCGGTGGCCGGGAGCGGGCCACTGCGCTCCAGCCTGGGTGACAGAGTGAGACTGCAACTCACAAAAAAAAAAAAAAAAAAAAAAAAAGCCGGGCTCGGTGGCTCAGCCTGTAATCCCACGCCTTTGGGAGGCTGAGGTGAGTGGATTGCCTGAGTCCGCGGGTTCGAGACCTGCCTGGGCGACTTGGCGAGACCTCATCTCCACAATAAATCAAAAATGTGCCGGGTGTGGTAGCACGCGCCTGTAGTTCCAGCTACTTGGAAGGCTGAGGTGGAAGGATCGCCTGAGCCCAGCAGGTCGAGGCTGCGGTGGCCGTGGCATGCCACTGCGCTCCAACCTGGGTGACGGAGTGAGACTCCAATTTAAAAAAAAAAAAAAAAGAAAGAAAATACATCTACTGACTAAGCCAGGAAATGGGAGCTTCTTCTAGAATGTTCCTGTCTCAGAATGCTTTTAGCTGCAAGTAACAGAAAACCCAACTCAAAATAGCTTAAACTAGAAAGTGCCGCACCTCCTAGTTCAAGGATCGGTAAAGTGGTGGTTCAACCACAGCACGGAGGACCCATGTCCCTCTGTCTTTCCACTTGCCACCCTCAGCCTGTTGGCTCCATCTCTTTGACTCCCCCCACGGTCCCGAGTTGGCTGCCTGGCTCCAGGAAACATACGTAGACATCAGCACCGGAGACAGACAAGCAACGTTTCCACTATAGCCTTTTGCCATGTCACGTCATGTCACCTTGCATCATGTCACATGCTCATTCCTAAAGTAGTCATGGACAAGGGCTTCCCGTGACATTATCAAGATGGCTGTGATTAACAATGATGTTGCTCCGTGTGGACTTGGCTGTTCTTGTCACACTGGTCACACGATACCACATGTGGCCAGTGTGACACAAAATGGCCCCTTCTTGGCCAGAAAGGTGAGGCCATGAGCACCATGCAGGATCCACACACTCCTCTGCTGCACTCCGACTTCTAACCAATCACATGGCCTGCCCATGTTTCCTCCCTCAGGTCTCTTTGTTCTGTGCCTTAATTTTGGTCTCCATCTGGGGCCATGAGACTTCAGAACCTCAGGAAGTTGGGCAAAGTTCAAATGGTGAATGACTTCATCAGCGCGTAAGTCTTCCTCAAATGCTAAAAATTGGTTGGGGATGAAACAGAGGTGTCCAGATGATTTTGTCTTAAATGGTTTGCACTGTCAAGTTGCTCCAGCAAATCTTTTCCTTATAGATATACAAAGATACATTTTATCTTGGTTTTTATGCAAACTGTAAAAAAAAAAGAAAGACATTCTAAAAGTGAAACATCAGAATTAATGGGTTGGTGCTGTATTTGATGTTCTTGGTGTCTAAAAATAATTATGACTCGTTATAATAGAATATGATTTTTGAAGATGCCTTAAATAATTCTGTTTTAAAGTGGTTCATGAGAGAGCATTTAGATCACATGTAGGTTGCTAGCTACCATCTGAAAAATCAGCGAGAGCCGGGCTTGGTGGCTCAGCCTGTCATCCCGCGCCTTTGGGAGGCTGAGGTGAGTGGATTGCCTGAGCCCGCGGGTTGGAGACCCGCCTGGGCAGTGAGACCTCATCTCTACAATAAATCAAAAATTATCCGGGCGTGGTAGTGCGCGCCTGTAGTTCCAGCTACTCGGAAGGCTGAGGCGGAAGGATTGCCGGAGCCCAGCAGGTCGAGGCTGCGGTGGCCGCAGCGGCCACTGCACTCCAGTCTGGGCGACAGAGTGAGACTCCAACTCAAAAAAAACACAAAAAAGAAAAATCAGTGAGAAGTATTACCACAAAAACGGAAATATGTGTGTATTGTGCACAGCCCAAACCAAACTTGCAGTCTTTCCTCAAAAGTAAAACAAAAATAAAAAACCCTTTCATCCTACATTTATCTTGTGATTCCTTGTGGTAATTTTATTCTTCCAGTTGCTCAGACCAAAAACTTTGTGTATTAGTTACATATTGCTGTATAACAAGTTATCCCCAAAATGTAACAGCTTAAAACACACAGGTATCATCTCACAGTTTCTCGGGTGAAGAACCTGGACACAGCTTAGCTGTTTCCTTGGCATTAGCACCTTTCTCAAGTTGAGTCACCCTGTGGGGGGGGGCACCACGATCTCAGGACCCAGCTGGAGCAGGGCCCACTCCAAGCTCACGTGGCTGTCGACAAGATTTGGTTCTGCATGAGCTGTTGGACTGACAGCCTCAGTTCCTCACTGGCACTGGCCAGGGGCTGCCCTCAGTTCCTTGCCATGTGGATCTCTCAACAAGGCAGATCGCTTCACTGAAGCATGCAAGCTGAGAACAGGCAAGAAAGAAGTCGCCAACTTTGAGCCCTGATCATGGAAGCGAGATCCCATCAACTTTACCATAATCTACTCATTAGAAACAAGTCACTAGGTCTACCCCAGACTCAAGAGATGGGAATTACAGGAGGGAATAAATACTGGAGGCAGGAACAGCTTCTCTGCCCCACACCTACACGGGAGAATCTCCAAAACAACCCATTCCATCTTTCAGTTGTGGGCTCCATTGTCACCTGCTCAGAGGCGTTTGGACGTCCCACTAAAATCACAGCTCTCCCCTTAACACACACTTTCTCATTCGTCTTCCCTTATTTTACTTTATAGCACCAATCACCACCGGACAGTCTAGAGAGTTTAATCCTCTTTTAAATGATCCATCTCCCCACGTTAGTATGTAAGCTCCATGAGCACCGTGATTTTCACCTGTTTTGTTTGCTGCTGTATTCTCCTTGCCTAGAGATACTGTTGAATGAATACATGTTAAAATTTATGGAGATGTGTTCTCTTCTTTTAGAAGCCCAATACAATGGGAAAAATCTTATTCAGAGGGTTGCCAGGATTCTGCTACCTGTATGTACTTAAGTATGATTCTGTTGGTTTCACCGGGCTCCCAATTTGAGCAAATCGTAGCTCTTACCATCTGTTCCAAAACCAGATGAGATTGGGCAAAGAAAGAGGTTCATTTCAGCCTCAAAATTCTAGGATGGTCTCTGATTTAGTCTTGAGAACTATGCCACATGGGCATCCAGGCTAAAATGGTAGGGAGCATTCTGCCAAGGAAACCCTCAACTCCAAAGACCCTGCCCACCAATGGGCAGACCATGGTCATGGGCAGACCGCAACGGAAGATAGCCCAGGACAGAAGGAAATGGGTGTATTTCTCTGCTTAGTGACCAGTGGCCAAGAGGCTCAAAGAACTCTTTGTAAAACAGAGCTCCTCAAACTTTTCCACACTAGCATCTCTTGGGGCAGACACAAATGCTCACTCAAGCCTGGGGGCTCACAGTTCTAGTCTAAAGCTGACCAGGAAGCCAGAAATATATCTGCTAGTCTTAATTTTCACTTTAAAATCCACCTAGGCCGGGCAAGGTGGCTCAGCCTGTCATCTCAGCACTTCGGGAGGCCGAGGCGAGAGGATTGCCTGAGGCCAGGGGTTCAGGACCAGCCCAGGCAACTTGGTGAGACCTTGTCTCTACAATAAATCAAAAAGTAAGCTGGGCTTAATAGTACATGCCTGTAGTTCCAAGCTATTTGGAAGGCTGAGGCAGAAGGATCGCTGGAGCCCCGCAGGTCGGAGCTGGGGTGGCCATGAGTGTGCCACTGCACTCCACCCTGGGTGACAGAGTGAGACTCCAACTCAAAAAAAAAAAATTTCACCTAGATTTCATATGTTCCTCAGTAATACAGCTGCATTGAGTTTAATGCAAAAAATAATGCTTTAATTTACTTATGCATTTTTCTAGAATCTTCTACCTTTTTTCCATCAATGAATGCAATGCTAGAGTACCTAGAAAGTTCAGAAGATTTGGACTGAATTGAAGCAAGTCCGTGGTGCATAGTAGATTCAGGGCAATTTCATGGTATTTCAAGAATTCAGATGCTCATAAATATTTGGGTGCAGAAGGCAGAAGGCAGAAGGCAGATGGCAGATGGCAGAGAAGTCACAGGGGAGAAAGTGCTGCCAGGGAGGAAGTACCGTACACCTCTCAGGGGCTCCTGTCCATGGACATTCCATATGCCCATAAGCGTCCCTTAGCAGGAAGCTGGTGTCAGGGGGTGGGATTGAATAGTCCCTGATCCCAGGATCATCTCTCTCTGTCTCTTTCTCTCTCTCATCTCTGTCTCTCGGTCTATATATGTTGGGGGTGTCAAAATAAGTACACACATTTTGTTTTCTTTTTTTAGCCGGAGTCTCACTCTGTCGCCCAGACTGGAGTGCAGTGGCCGCTCCCGGCCCCCGCAGCCTCGACCTGCTGGGCTCTGGCGATCCTTCCGCCTCAGCCTTCCGAGTAGCTGGAACTACAGGCGTGCGCTACCACACCCAGCTAATTTTTTGATTTATTGTAGAGATGAGGTCTCACCAAGTAGCCCAGGCGGGTCTCGAATCCGTGGGCTCAGGTAATTCACTTACCTCGGCCTCCCAAGCGTGGGATTATAGGCGGAGCCACCGAGCCCGGCCAGTATACACATTTTAAAAGATGTTATCTATGTCTTACTTTTAGTTCGCCATAATCAGAACTGTCTGGACGCTGATGGTGACCATTTTGAGCACCTTTTGTCATCGCAGAAGTCAAACTTGACTTCTATTCATCTTTTGTTATTCATATATATTGGGTATTACAATTTTGATACAGTTTTTTCTTAAAATGTGTATACATTTGTTGGGCATTCCCTGTAGGTTTGTCTCTCTCCCTCCCCCTTGGAAAACAATTTTCAAAAGACATTTCCATGAATTTCTATTTTATCACCAAGGTGGTAACTTTTGTCCCCTGTAAATGAACTAAGCCTCCAAAGATCCAGGTTCCACAGTCAACTCAGTAAAAGCAATAAAAGAAAATAAGATTTGCACTCATTACACCTTTTAAAAAAATCTGCTAAATCAAGTAACTTTGGGAGCCAGATTTTCCCATTAGGTAAATGAATCCACATTTTTGCTCTTTGTCCCAATGCCTACTTGATATTTGGTAAAGAATAACGATTTAACCCTGAATTATTCCCTGACAACGGAGACTGTCCCTCCCCTCAACAGAGTCTGTAAGAGTTGTCATTTCAAGTCACTCCCCATTTCACTGCACATTACGGGGAAAGATGCATATTCGAACCATTTCTATTTTTTTTTGAGTTGGAGTCTCACTCTGTCACCCAGACTGGAGTGCAGTGGCCACTCCCGGCCACCGCAGCCTCGACCTGCTGGGCTCCGGAGATCCTTCCGCCTCAGCCTTCCGAGTAGCTGGAATTACAGGCGCGCGCTACCATGCCTGGCTGATTTTTTGATTTATTGTAGGTCTCGCCGCCCAGTCAGGTCTCGAACCCGCGGGCTCAGGCAATCCACTCAACTCAGCCTCCCAAAGGTGTGGGATTACAGGCTGAGCCACCAAGCCCGGCTGTCTATTTTTTTAACTTTTAACTTTTTTTCTTTTAAAATGGTGGGGTACAATTCAGGGTTAGGTATACAAATATTCACTATGCAGATACCCTTGTTGATGAGGTGTGCCCCCGCTTCCCCAGGCAGATTTCTACTACTGTCAATCCCACCTCCCTGCTCCCCCACCCCACAGTTTCCCGCCACTGTCAATCCTTTTCTTACAGTATTACGGTAGTTGTTCAAGCTCCACTTATGAGTGAGAACAAATGATACTCCGTTCTTTGTTTCTGTGAGAGACCACTTCTACTTAAGCTCTCTCAACCCTCTGTTGAACAGGGAGAACAACACTTGGGTGTGGACTCCCAGGGACAAGAGGCTGCAGCACCTTCTGGGGTGTTCTGGGTGAAAAATAGCCTCTGGCTGGGTTGCCTCTGCTGCCACTCTACCAGTCACACGATGGGCCTCCTCTGTACAACATATCTGCACTTTTTTCCTAACCTATACTATGCCTGCTAAAATACAAATGTGGCTGACAATTCTTCACCCGTTACTGTCTGACACCCTGCCAAGTAACAGGTCTCCAGGTAAGAGCCTGGAGGCCCTGGGGCTGACCCCCTGGGTTAGAATCCCACCCAGCTCTGCCTGTCTCTGGCTGTGTGGCTGGATCGCCTAAGGGCCTGTTTCCTTATCTGTACAATGGGCTAACCATAGTGCAGATCTGAGTGTGTTAACATGTATAGAGCACTGAGTCCTGGCAGGTCGTGTGTGAACTTCCTTGTATCTAAGACACCTTGATTGCCACATGCTCCATTTATGTGCCACCAAGAAAGAAAAGAAAAAATGCTGCTAACACAATTATGATGTAATGCTTTCTTATCTCCTCATATTTGGAAGACTTCCTGAAAGTACTTTTTTAGGCTTATTTAGACATAACATGTGCCACTGTGGGGCACTTGGAAGAGGACGATATAAGTGAAATAAATCGGTTAGGTTTTTCCCAAAGCTTTTCCACCGAGTCTAAATCTCCTTGGTGATCGTCAGCTCAGTCTCTCAAGTTCCTATTTTCCAGCACAGACATCAGTTCTTGCTGTCAACAGCAGGGACGGGGAAGCTTACAAAGGTGCCACAAAGAAACTTACAAAGGGGCTACACTCTAGTCTAGAGGTTTCTCTCAGGCTCCTGACATGCATTCTGCAAATTTTGTTGCTGGAATTTTCTGATATCACCAGGAGGTGTCCTTAGTGACAGCTGTGTTATGACCTTGTGTCAATGACCATGAGACACTGATCACAAGATATGTCCTAATTACACAGTCGCTAAAAACGTGTGTGTGGGGAGAGGAGGGAATTGCAGCTTAGAATCAATGAAATGTTACGATTATTAGATTCTCCTCATAAATAGAGCAAATAAAGCCTGCTTAAATGGACTGAATCGTCAATGTCCACACCTTCGTCAAACTGTAAGGTAAAGAGGCGTTTGCCTCGGCCTGGCCCTCAGGCCGCTGTTCAAAGGCCTCTTCTGATCACGTTTGATGCCCCATTCCACAAGGGCCTGGTCTTCAGCTTGGCTGCTTAACTAGGCCCAGATCAGGGTGGTGTACGCCTTCACCAAGGTTTCTCTTGGGACGTTGAGGTCACTGTGTAAGCAGTTCTAAAAGGACACGTCAGACGATTTTTCGCTTACGTGTTTGTGCATTTGAAAGAGGAGAGAGACCGGGCTCGGTGGCTCAGCCTGTCATCCCAGCACTTTGGGAGGCTGAGGCGAGTGGATCACCTGAGGCTGCGGGTTCGAGACCTGCCCAGGCAACTGGGTGAGACCTCATCTCTACAATAAATCAAAAATGAGCCGGGCATAGTAGCGCATGCCTCTAGTTCCAACTACTTGGAAGGCTGAGGCGGAGGGATCGCTGAAGCCCAGCAGGTCGACGCTATGGTGGCCATGAGCGTCCCACTGCACTCTAGCCTGGGCGACAGATGGAGTGAGACTCCAACTCAAAAAAAAAAAAAAAAGAAAGAAAAAAAGAGGAGAGCACGTTAGTTGAACCTGAGTCCCAGTCGGCCTCTCCTCACCCCTCTGTTGTACTTGCCAGTGGCTCGCATCATACCTGAAACGCAGTCACACCTGAACCATGGCTCCCAAGTCTCGTGGCAGTCCAGTCCCCTGGAGAGCCTAATGACAAGGCAGACAACAAAGTCCCAACCCGAAATCAGGCTCTGGACATGAGACCCGGGAATCTGCATTTTAAAGAATGAGCCCTCTCCCTGTGAGTCTGATGCAACCAAAGTTGGAGATTCACAGATCTAGGAAAAAAGGGGGTAGGAAAATGTGTAAAAGATGGAATAGGGGAACTGGGGAGAGGGGAGAGTAAGGAGTAGTTGTTTCCACAGGACATATCATCCAAAAGCGACTCGTGTCAGCATTTTCTTCTCCTCCTCCTCTGCCTTTTTTCTGAGTTGGCCTCTCACTCTTGTCGCCCAGGCTGGAGTGCAGTGGCACGATCACGGCCACCGCAGCCTCAACCTGCTGGGTTCACGTGATCCTTTGCATGCCACAATGCCTGGCTAATTTTTTGATTTATTATATAGATGAGGTCTCGTCAGGATGCCCAGGCCAGTCTCGAACCCCCTGGGCTCAGGCTATCCTCTCACTTCCACCTCCCAAAGTGCTAGGATCACAAGTGTGAGCTGCCGCACCTGGCAGTTACAGACATTCTTCACACATTTTCTTTTTCTTTTTGTAGAGATAAGATGTCGCTATGTTCCCCAGGCTGGTCTCAAACGCCTGCCTGCATTCAAGAGCCTCTAGCAAACAGTTGCTCAGCTGCATGGGTCACGTGTCCACTCCTGAACCAATCACGGGAAGGGGCGGAGCAGCCAGCACCAATCAGCCCCACCCTAGACTGCCCAGAGCTGTGCCTGGCCCCCAGCAGGTGCTCTACCAACATCTGGTGAATGAATGAATGATTTATCAAACAGCTGCCCAGTTCAGAAAGCAAGTACATCAGAACGGCATGGTGTCCTGGCATTCTGAAGTTGTCACCTGTGATTGTGACACACTCATTGCTGCTTTCACTGGCTAAAAGATGGGACTGTCAGCACGGCAGAGAAGCCAGTCTGGGAAATTAGGGAACCGTATCGATTATGTAGAAATGTATTTCTCAAGTCTCCTTATGGGCTATCTTCCCCACTTCCAGTTTCTCTTACTCATCCCAGAAGATTTCTAATCAGTCACAGTCTATTGGGGAGGAAGAGGAGAAAACCTTGAGGGTCCCAGAGGAAGAAACACTCATGACAATGTGTAAGACTGAAAGTGAATGTCTACGGGCTTCATTAAAGTTGACAGCATGAGGTTGCTGTTACTAGCATTTATCTTTATTAAACTTGATCAAATTAATTATTCTCTTTGTACACTCTTCCTCCTCCTGATAATAATGGTGAGGGTGATGGTGACAGATAATATGATTCTCCTAAACTTACAGATGAGAAAACCAAAGCACAGAAAAGTTATGCAATATTAGGCCCTGCCACTACGTAGGCGTGTTGTGTACGTGATCTTTTATATATAACCTAGTTTGGGTTTGAATCTTAAAGATCGGGCAGTTCCATGAGCTCACTGCATTGGTCAGAATAGGACAGGCTGTGCTACAGTGACGAGTATCCCCTAAATTTCTAAGTTTGTACAAGCAGGTGAGTGTGGGTGATATTCCGGGATGGCTTAGTGACTCACCATCTGGGCTGCTTCGATCCATCTCAAGAGGAGGCCTCCACATTCACCATGGCAGGGACGGACGGAGGCGGAAGCATCACACAGGGGACTCCACTTGTTCAGCCTGGAAGTAACACACTTTGCTCCTGTTCACTTTCATGGGCCAGAGCTAGTTGCTAGGCATGTAGCCCCGAAGACAAGGAGAGAAAAGTTGGGTATTGTTGCACACTGATGATGTCTACCACATTCGTTCATTCATTCATTCATTCATTCATTCAGCAAGTGCCTTCCTGAATAAGGCAATGTGCTGAATGCTGGATGTCTTAATCCATTTAGGTTGCTATAACAAAATACAGACCAACAGGAAGTTATTTCTCCCAGTTCTGGATGGTGGAAGTGCAAGATCAATGAGTGTCTGGTGAGGGCCCACTTCCTGGCTCACTGATGGTGTCTCCTGCTATATCCTCACAGGGTGGAAGGGGCCAAGGTCTCTCTGTGGCTGCCTTTATAAAGGCACCAATCCCATCATAAGCGCCCCATCCTCATGACCTCATCCAAACCTAATTATCTCCCAAAGTCTCCACTTCCTGACGCCGTCACCATGGGGGTTAAGATTTCAGCATATGAATTTTGGGGGAACACAAACATACAGACCATAGCACCCAGGATATAAAGATAAAAGTGCACGGAGCCCTTTTTCTTTTTCTTCAATTTCTAGAAGGGAGATCTGAAAATGAGATTTATTTTTTTTTGAGTTGGGGTCTCACTCTGTCACCCAGGCTGGAGGGCCGTGGTGCACTCCCAACTACCGCAGCCTTGACCTGCTGGGGCTCAGGTGATCCTCCTGCCTCAGCCTTCCAAGTAGCTGGAACTACAGGCATGCGCCACCATGCCCAGCTAATTTTTTTAAAAAATTTGTTGTAGAGATGAGGTCTTACCAAGTTGCCCAGGCTGGTCTCAAACCTGTGGGCTCAGGCAATCCTCTTACCTCAGCCTAAAGTGCTGGGATTATAGGCATGAGCCACCGGGCCTGGCTTCTTTTTCTTAACTCTGTTCTCCCATTATTCAGCAGACTGAATATGCCCCCAAAGGCGTACATGTCCTCTTCTTTGAAACCTGAGAATATGCTACCTTAAATGGTAAAAGGGAATTTGCAGACGTTATTAAGTGAAGGATCTTGAGATGGAAATATTTTCCTGGATTATCTGGATGGGCCCAAGCAATCATGAAGGGGAGGGTGAGAGGATCGAGTCTGGCGGCCGCAGAAGCTGGAGAGTGGAGAGATAAAAGAAGGGATCACAAGGCCGGAAGTGTGGGCGGCCCCTGGAAGGGGCAAGGGAATGGATTTTCCCTGAAGACTCCAGAAAGAACATAGCTCGGCCAACACCCTGATTATAGACTTCTGACCTCTAGAACTGTGAGAGTGAGTTCATGCTGTGTTTAACCAATGCATTTGTAATAATTTGTTACAGCAGCAATAGGAAACGTGCCCACCTACTTCCAGGGCTGGGATGGAAAGACACAAACATTAATAACAGGAGTGTTAATAATAACAGCTGCCAGCTGTTAGTGCCTGCTCTATGCTGCATCTCTACCTAGATTAAAACCTCACAACAAAGCCAGGTGTGGCGGTGTGCACCTGGAGTCCCAGCTACTTGGGAGTCTGAGGCGGAAGGATTGTCTGAGCCCAGGAGGTCAAGGCTGTCATGAGCTGTGATCATGCCACTGCATTCCAGCCTGGGTGACAGAGTGAGGCTCTGACTCAAGAAAAAAAACATCAGCCCAGAGCTCCTGGGTCCTTGCAGGTCTAAACTCCTCCCAAGTCATCTCGCTTAAAGAATAAAGTGTCATGTGTCTGTTGGCTGCCCGTGTATCTTCTTTTGAGAAGTGTCTATTCACGTCTTTTGCCCACTTTTAAAAGGGGCTGTTTGCCTTTTCCTTTCGGCACGTTTGAGTTCCTTGTAGATCCTAGATGTTAGGCCATCTGTGGGCTGTCTCCCTGCTTTCTTGGTGGTTTCTTTTGCTTTGCAGAAGCTTGTTAATTTGATGAGTTCCCACTTGTCTATTTTATTTCTTAAGGTCTTGGCCTTTAGGGCTCTGGACAGGAATTGGTTCCCAGTTCCAATTTTCATAAGGTGTCTCCTGCGTTTTAGATAGGTGTCTCCTGCGTTTTCTAGTTTTTATAGTTTGAGGTTTTACATTTAGGTCTTTGATCGATTTAGAGTTGATTTTTGTGTATGGGGATAGGTAAAGGTCCTGTTTCAATCTTCTGCATGTGGTCAGCCAGTTTTCCCAGCACCATTTACCGAATAAGTTCTCTCCCCAGTGGTTGTTGTTGGAAGCTTTGTCGAAGATGAGTTGGTTGAGGAACTGAGGTTTTGCTTCCGGAATCTCTATCCATCTTTATAATAAAAATTTTTTTAAAAAGAAAGAAAGAAAATGGAAGGATGGAAGGTGGCAGGGAGGGAGGGAGAGGGAGGAGACAGAGAGAGAGAGGGAGAGAGGAGAGAGAGAGAGGGAGAAAGAAAGAAAAACAGAGAAGGTCCTGCATTAATGAGAAATACCAAAGGACATAGCCACCTGAAAGAGATCCCATCCCGCGCCTTTGGGAGGCTGAGGTGAGTGGATTGCCTGAGCCCGCGGGTTCGAGACCCACCTGGGCAGCGAGACCTCATCTCTACAATAAATCAAAAAATCAGCCGGGCGTGGTAGCGCCTGCCTGTAATTCCGGCTACTGGGAAGGCTGAGGCGGAAGGATCGCCGGAGCCCACAGGTCGAGGCTGCGGGTGCCGGGAGCGGCCACTGCCCTCCAGTCTGGGCGACACAGTGAGACTCCAACTCAAAAAAAAAAAAAAAAAAAAAGAACGAAAGAGCTCCCAATGACCAAAGCTGGAACAATCTGAACAACAAATTTAATAAAACACTACTGGGTTATAGCTCAAAGTATAAAATAACTAACAAGGAGTCCATACTGACATAAGAAAATGGGGCAAGGACAAATCTGCAGAGAAAATTCCAAACGGACCCTTTGTTTTATTACCTTGAAAAGGGTGACAATAATCTTGTTGCTACTGTTCATCTTAACATTTATCTTATTGTTGTTCTGAAGAGCATAAAAGTTTCGTATGGCCCTTTAAATGTGTACATATTAAATCACAGACACACTGAAAAGAAAAAAAGAAGAACAAAATGTCCACAGGCTGGACGGGCTGAGGTTCTTGGAGCCACGAGAGAACCCCTGGGAGCAACGGCATGTTCGGAGCGCCACCTAGCGGTACCCAGAGGCCCCGCACTTTGGCTTCTCAAGCCTGACCTTGGGGAAAGGGATCCCCCCTCCCTTTCGCTGGGGTCTCTCCAGGGAGGCTTGGGTGACTTGGAGGGGCACTCTGTCTCCAAGGCCAGCTGGTTCCCTGACATCTGGGCCGCCTCAGCCTGGGCTTGGCCTGCGGTCCAGGATGCTGTTCTGGTTAAGATACAGAATCACAGGCTGAGGTGAGTGAATTGCCTGAGTCTGCGGGTTCGAGACCCACCTGGGCAATTGGTGAGCCCTCATCTCTACCACAAATCAAAAACTTAGCCGGGCGTGGTGGCGCGCGCCTGTAGTTCCAGCTACTTGGAAGGCTGAGGCGGAAGGATTGCCGGAGCCCAGCAGGTCGAGGCTACGGTGACCAGGAGCGGCCGCTGCACTCCAGTCTGGGCGACAGAGTGAGACTCCAACTCAAAAATAAAACAATAAAAAGATACAGAATCACGCCTCTGCCCTTATCGAGAGGGTGGGAAGGCCCGTGGGGGGATCAGCATCTCATTTCAGTGTGAGAGGAACTAATGGAGGAAGGAGAGTTCTAACAAGCTACTGAGAACTCACGTTCATTTGACAACTTGGATTAAATGGACCAATTCCTTGAAAAACACAAATGACTACAACTCACCCAATGTGAACCAGATAATTTGAATATGCCTACAACTGTTAAGGGAATTGAATTTGCAATTTTAAAACTCCCAAAAAAGAAGTCTCCAGGTCCAGATGGTTTTGCCAGAGAATTCTACCAAGTGTTTAAAGAGGAATTAACACCATCGCTATACATTCTTTTTCAGAAAATAGAAGAGGGAACACTTCCCAATTCACTTTATGAAGCTAGTCTTTCCCTGATATTAAAACCGAAGATAGCACAAAAAGAAAGCTACAGATCAATATTCCTCATGAACATAGACACAAAGACCCTTAACAGCCGGGCGTGGGGGCTCACGCCTGTAATCCCAATTTGGGAGGCAGAGGCAAGAAGATTGCCTGAGCCCAGGAATTTGAGACCAGCATGGGCAACGTGGCGAGACCTTGTTTCTACAACAAAGAAAAAAATTAACTAGGTGTGCTGGCACGCACCTGTAGCTCTAGCTATTTGGGAGGCTGAGGTGAAAGGATAGCCCAAGCCCAGCAGGTTGAGGCTGAGATAGTTATGATGGTGCCACTGCACTCCAGCCTGGATGACAGAGTGAGACTCTGTTTCAAAAAAAAAAAGAAAAACCCTTTAGAAAATATTAGCAAATAGAATTCAGCAATATATGAAAAGAATGACACACCATAGCCAAGTGAAGTTTATTCCACAGAAATCACATGATCGTGTAAATTAATGCAGAAAAAGCATTTGACAAAATTCAACACCCATTCATGATAAAAAAAAAAACTCTCAGAAAAATGGACATAGAGAAGCAGTTTCATAACCCAATAAAGAACATCTACCAAAAAAGCTGCAGCTAACAAACTAAACGCCCAGTAGACCAAATTCTTCCCCCAAAAGACAGAACAAGGCTCTGGACGTGAAGTAAGACAGGGAGAGGAAGGCACACAATCTTGCTTGTGTTTGTAAAGCAAGCAAGGTTAAGGTCACCTGGTGGCCTGACTGGCTGTGTGTGCTCAGGGATTCTCCACACTGATCTTTGTTTTAATTTATGCAACACAGAGGTGATGAGATCATCTGGGAAACATTTTTAGTGAAATAGCAAAGCCCAGGTTCCATTGCCAGAGATCCGATCCACTTTGTCTGGAGGAGGGCCTGAGCATCTGAATTTCGTGAGGCTCCCAGGTGATTCTAACACGCACATTTAGCAGATGCAACAACTGCTTTGCTACACGAAAAGCCCCCACCAGGCACCTCAGTGCCACGCTTCTCCAAGGGCGGTCCTGGCTGGGCAGCCCATTCTCAGGCCCCACTCAGACCTACTGAGTCAGAAACTCTGGGAGTGGGACCCAGAGCTCTCTGCTTCTTGACAAGCCTCCTGGTTCTGCTGCCGGTGCACGTTTGAGAACCTCTGCTTCAAGGGGTAGATCCTTGTAGGAACAGCTGATTCACAAGCTGGAAGAGACACCTGGCTCAACTGCGTCCAGAATGCTGCTCAGCCTCCCTGGGGCGCAGACGAAAGGCACGCTAGAAACCACCATGGGCCCCCACTTGACACTGTCAGAGGAGCAGAATTGAGGAGAAGGCAAACAAAAGATCTTGGTTTGTGGTGCCCTCTTCCCACGATGAGGTCAACACCACCAACCAGTTTGCCAGGAACTGGGGGGTTCCTAGAACTGGGGACTTCCTGCCTGGGTCCCTCCACACAAGACTCATCAGGTGCGTGTAACTACCGAGAATTCTGTCGGACCCTGTAGAAGGTCCCATGGGTCTTGTCCACAGCCTGGCATGTACTAGACACTTCAACTGGATGGAAGCAAGAAAGGAAGGAGCAAGGGAGAGTGATGGAAGACAGGTGGTCGGCCCTGCTCTTCTCGGCATTTCTAGGCTACCAGACACGTGTCGGGGTCATGGCTCTGACCGCACTGTGTTACAGCTCCTCGTGTAGGGGTCTTTCTCCCCATGTAAGCCATGAGCTCACCCTGTTTGTGGACTGCATCCTGTCACCGCCACGTCAGGGAAGGTGTCAAGCCTGGAACTAAAGGGAATGAGTGCTGAGTTCATTCTGCCGGGGTTCGAGGCCTAACTGTACGGATCATCAGTGGGGTGACCTTGGATGAGCAATTTCAACTTCCTCTCCCTCGGTGGCCTCATCTGAAATGATAAGAGTGACACAGGACTGACTGACCGCAGGGGGTGGTTGTGAGAATTTAGCATGAGTCACTGCAGTGCCGGGAATACAGAGGGCTGTCATGTTCGTTGTCATTATTGTTGAGGGAGAGGCGCCCACAAGCCCCATCTGGTGACCCGGAGGCTGCAGGTGGCTGGAGTTTCTGGATGGTGGACAGAGGGCGGTCTCTGGCTGCCTCCAAAGGGTCAAGAGGGCGCCTTCGCGGTCAGGAAGGTGGAGCCCAAAGACTGCAGGCCACCGTGGGCTTCCCACACCCAGGCCCCCTTCCCATGTCCCCAGCCCCCTTCCCTTGTCCCCGGGTCCTCTTGCTTGTCACCAGACCCCTTCCCTGTCCCCAGCCTCCCTTTCGTGTCCCCAGGACCCCTTTCTGTACCCAGAGTGCCCTTCCTTTGTCCCGTGCTCCCTTCCCTACTAAGGCTCCAGGCCTCCCCACCTACAACTCGCCAGGTCTCCCTGTGGAACAGAGTTCTCCCTGGAGGGTCAGGCCAGGAGGACGGTCCCGTCCCCAGGGCCTAGAGTCCAGCAGAGCCGGTACTTGGTGACCATTCGCTAAATGACTCACGCTAATGAGCCTAGGTACCTTTTTTTTTTTGAGTTGGAGTCTCACTCTGTCGCCCAGACTGGAGTGCAGTGGCCGCTCCCGGCCCCCGCAGCCTCGACCTGCTGGGCTCAGACGATCCTTCCGTCTCAGCCTTCCAAGTAGCTGGAACTACAGGTGCGCGCTACCACGCCCGGCTCATTTTTGATTTATTGTAGAGATGAGGCCTCGCCAAGTTTCCCAGGCGGGTCTCGAACCCGCAGGCTCAGGTAATCCACTCACCTCAGTCTCCCAAAGGGCTGGGATTACAGGCTGAGCCACCGAGCCCGGCCACAAGTGCATTTTTTATTTTTATTTTTTGAGTTGGAGTCTCACTCTGTCGTCCAGACTGGAGGGTAGTGGCCGCTCCCGGCCACCGCAGCCTCGACCTGCTGGACTCCAGCGATCCTTCCGTCTCAGCCTTCCAAGTAGCCGGAACTACAGGCAGGTGCTACCACGCCCGGCTGATTTTTTGATTTATTGTAGAGATGAGGTCTCGCTGCCCAGGTGGGTGTCGAACCCGCGGGCTCGGGCAATCCACTCACCTCAGCCTCCCAAAGGCGCGGGATGACAGGCTGAGCCACCGAGCCCGGCTGAGTCTGGGTACCTTTTGAAGCCGTTGTCTGTCGTCTGTCAGTGCCCAGAGCTGGCTCCTCCCTGGCCCTGCCCTTGGCCAACTCCTCCCCTCCAAAGCTGTGTCCTTCCCGAGGGGCTGTGAACCAGGAAGCCGAGGGCCACAAACAAAGCGGCTCTACCCGGGGGCCCCCAGGAAACACCCTCCCTCCCCGCCCACCCCACCCTTGATTTGAGACGCAGTGACGGGAAGAGAACACAGAGAACACGCTTGACGGGGTAGGCAGGAGCCCAGACCGTCTTCCCCGTCACCGCCCTCCCGAGGAAGGGGGCACCGCCGTCCTTTGTCCTGGCGCCTGGCGGTGCCGCACCTTCCCTCTGCTGGAGGCAGCGAGCGGCCTTGCTGGCCTCCGCCTGGCACGAACCACGCAGAGAGGCGCGGTGACAGCCCCCTCCGGAAGCCATGGGTGCCCGTGATGCCAGGAAAGGCCGAGTCAGCCCGGCCTCCCACCTCCCGGCCCTGCCGAAGGCGCCTCCTCCCCGTGCATCCCCAACACACCACCAGCCATGCTCTGACACGCTTGTCACCTCCCCGCCCTCAATCCCTTGTTTGGGGGGCCCTTCCTGAGGGCCCTGGGCTAAACTCGGAAGGAAGGAGGGAGTCAGACAGGGAGAGCCCGCATCCTGGCATTAAGCACGGGCAGATAAAACACGTGTTTGTTGAAGGAACGGATGCCAACCCCTGAAGAGCCCCAACTCAAGGCGCTGCCCTTGGGGAGGGGCAGCGAGGGGACGGGGGCTCGGAGTCACACAGGTACCCAGGGCTCCTTCTCAGCAGCCGGGCAGCCAGGCCTGCCTCTGTGGAAGAGACCTTGGAGCCCAGGCCAGCTGCTCCAGGAGTGGAGGGGCGTTCTCAGAGGCTTGGCTGCCATTTTGTTTCTTTACAAAAACGGGGTCATGTAGTATATACTCTTTGGCAACTTTGGCCCCCACCCCCTCCCTGCTTATATAATGAATCTGTTTCCTTATTGCTAAACTTACAAGTGAAGCTCTCTTTTTTTCTCTTTCTTCTTTTCCTTTCTTTCTTTCTATCTTTCCTTCTTTCATGTCTGCATATGTCTGTATGTTCTTTCTTTCTTTCTTGGCAGGGTCTTGCTCTGCTGTCCAGGCTGCAGTGCAGTGGCATGATCACAGCTCGCCACAGCCTCAGCCTCCTGAGCTCAGGCGACGCTCTTGCCTCAGCCTCTTGAGCAGCTGGGACTTCAGGCATGTGTCACCACACCCAGTTAATTCAATTTTTTTTTCTTTTTTTGTAGAGACAAGGTCTCCCTATGTTGTCCAGACTGATCTTGAACTCCTGGCCTCACATGATCCTCCTGCTTTGGCCTCCCAGAATGCTGGGACGACAGGCATGAGCCCCCGTGCCAGGCCTGTTTTTAAAGGTTGCATTATGTTCCATCAAATGACTGTATCTACCTTTACTTCACTCGTTCCCTAATTTGAGATTTTAGGGTGTTTCCAGATTTTCACAGTAATGCATTACCCCTAAATCCTCAGGAAAAACCCTAGAAGAGGAATTGTGAGTCAAAGAGCATGTGCATGCTTACCACTGTGACAGCTGTTGCCACAGAAAGAGCTGCCACGGGGAATTGGGTGGGCAGACCCACAGCCTCTGAGCCCCTTGGGACCAGGCAGGTTTCAGAACCCGGAATGTCCCACTTGCCAGAGCAGCACAGTGTGAATTCTGTGTCCCTGTCAGACCTCCAGCAGGTGCCGGGACCGACCCACAGCCCAGCTCATTCCTATCTCCCCAGGACAGCTCTCGAACTTTCACAGTCAGTACTCTTGGTCGAGACGACCAGGAGCCTCATGGCAGCTCTGGGTAGGCCTGGCCACTCCGTGAGTTGGGAGCTGGAAGTATGTCTTTGACAGAGAAACCCTCTGTCTTCAGAAGCTGCAGGCTGGCCTTCTGGGAGGGGTACGTGCTGCCCCGTGGGGGGAACCGACTTCGTGGGACGGGGGGAGTGCAGGGAGGATAATGCCACTGCTTGGGAGGACATTTGGCTCTGTGTTTAAATCCTGGCTTCACCTACTGCAAGCTGGGTGACCCTGGGCCAGTGTCTTGCCCTTTCTGGGCCTCAGCTTTCTTACCTCTCAGAGTGTGTCCACGCCAGAGCGGTGGCTATAACAAGGGACAACGCATATGTGAATGCTTAGCACACACCTCGGTGGCATTGGCCAGATGAGAGTCGTGGCTGTCAAGTCGCACTGGTCAGGGCAGGGCTGGGTGTGGGAGCTGCAGCCTTCTCAGCAATGCCAGGAAGACCCACTGAACACTGGGACCCTTCTCGCCCGTCAGCCGCCAAAGCCGACGCCCAGCCTCCCCGCTCAGATCCCCCAAACAGAAGGCCCAGACATGCGGGTGGCAGGAAGGACCACAGCAGCCACGGTGGAATTTCCCTCAGTGGCCCCAGATGGCTTCTGCCCACCGTGGTGGGCTGGGACACTCCCTGGAGCCCTTCTCGGGTAGAGCAAAGCCCAGGCCAGCCCCACCTGGCCCTCCGCAGAGACCTATTTGGGTGTCCCAGAGTGTGGTTGTTGCAAATGACTCCCTGGAAGGTTCTGGGAGCAGACCGGCCAGTGCCGGGCAGACACCAGCAGGTCCCTCAGAACGTCAAGCTGCCTCGTCAAGGATGGGGGCCGTCCAGCGGGAGGGGGGCGAGCGCGGACGAAGGTTTGGTGTCCTCTGTCGACCCAGCTGGGTGCTGGGCTGGGAGGTGGCTGGGAGGGAGCTGGACTGGCCAGAGGGACCGAGTTCAGCAGGGACAGAGCAGAGTGGACGGCAGGGGCCATTCCAGGCTCCTTCCACCCAGTCCCACGCATGCAGACCAGGGCAAGCACACAACCCACCCCGGGCTGTTCACAACAATTGGGAGAAAGGACGAGAAGGGACAGGGCCGGAGATAAAAACCTGAAAAGCCCTCTGTTGGGCTTGCTGTTTAAAGTCCCCTAACACAGATCACAACGCCTCAGTGGCCGGAGGCTGTTGGCACTGAGGACCCTTTCTGAGACCAGCTTGTGTTTGCCAAGAATAATCTTGCCAGGTCCAAACTGCTTTCCACCAGGAGATGGTGAGATGGAAATTTCCAGAAGCCCCTTATCCAATGGGGCCTTTCACGGCTCACCGATGGACCCTGGAAAATAGCAAACTGGTTCATCTGTTTAGAAAGTACCGCAGGGGCTTCTTTAAAGAGTTAAACGGAGCCGGGTTCGGTGGCTCAGCCTGTCAGCCCGCGCCTTTGGGAGGCTGAGGTGAGTGGATGGCCTGAGCCCGCGGGTTCGAGACCCGCCTGGGCAACTTGGCGAGACCTCATCTCTACAATAAATCAAAAACTAGCCGGGTGTGGTAGCACGCGCCTGTAGTTCCAGCTACTTGGAAGGCTGAAGCAGAAGGATCGCCGAAGCCCAGCAGGTCGAGGCTGCGGTGGCCGGGAGCGGCCACTGCACTCCAGTCTGGGCAACGGAGTGAGACTCCAACTCAAAAAAAAAGAGTTAAATGGTATTCTAGAATCCATGGTAGAACACGGCCAAAGGTGATGCCTAATTGCCGATATGCCCACTAACTCGATACAGCAAGAACTTCATTTCTAGATGGACCTTTCAGTCTATATCGATGTATATGTTTACATTGTTTTTTTTTTGAACTTGTAAATTTTGATGTCTCTTAGTGCTTCTGCTGTTTTTTGTTTCACATCTTCCACGTCAGCAAAATGTTTCCCTTTGAGAGCTTTTTTCTTTTCTTTTCTTTTCTTTTCTTTTCCTTTTTTTGAGTCAGAGTCTCACTCTGTCACCCAGGATAGAGTGCAGTGGCATGCTCACGGCCACTGCAGCCTAGACCTGCCGGGCTCAGGTGATGCTTCTGCCTCGGTTGTGCAATTAGCTGGAACTACAGGCGTGCACCTCCACATCCAGCCAATTTTTTGATTTATTGTAGAGACGAGGGCTCGCTCTCTTGTCCAGGCTGATCTCGAACCCCTGAACCCTCTCTCCCACGCCCCTGGAGTTAGAGTAGTGAGCCACGCCCTCTTCCTACTCCCTTGGGGTTGGGGTGGTGAGCCATGCCCTCTCTACCACCCCTTGGAGCCACACCCTCTGTCCTGCTCCGGGAGCCGGCTGGGGTTCATGGGGTCAGAGCGCAAAGAGGCAGCCCAGTTCTGCCAGGGGCAGGCGGGGGGTGGCAGGGTGGGGCAAGCCACGAGGTCGCTGGGACAGCGTCGCTGCACTTGCCCACCCCGCCCTGGGCTGGCTCTCCGCGTCCTTGTCTTTTGGAATCCTCCTCCACTTCAGGCCCAGGCGCAGCTGCTGTCTGTCCTCTGGACACGAGGTCGCTCTGCTGAGTAGAAGCAAGAGGATCAACGGTGGGCCTACATCTCCCAGAAGGCAGGGCCTGGCGGCCATGTCTGTCATCCCTACCCTTCAGGAGGTCAAGGCGGGAGGACGGCTTGGTCCCTGGAGTTCGAGACCAGCCCAGGGAACCTTGGCCAGACTTCGTCTCTACAAAACATATAATAATAATAATAATAATAAATACATAACAAACAGTTAAGCTTTCTAAAAGAAAGAGTTGTTTTGAGATAATTATCCTTGGCTACAGGCATCAGTGACAAGGCAGACGCAGGCTGAGGTTGGCCAGGTGGTAGCTGGACAGATGTCCCCCTGGAAGTGTTTGTGCAAAGCTGTGGTTGGCGGCATCTTTGGGACAGTTTCGAGCCCATATTTATGCTTGAGGACTCTCTCCCCGTGGCCTTCCTGGTTGTTCTCTGTCCAGTTTTTTGGTTTTTTTCCAAACACAAGTGACTCCATTTATTTATTTATTTATTTTCTGAGTTGGCGTCTCACTGTCGCCCAGACTGGAGTGCAGTGGCTGCTCCCGGCCACCGCAGCCTCGACCCGCTGGGCTCCGGTGATCCTTCTGCTTCAGCCTTCAAAGTAGCTGAAACTACAGGTGCGCGCTACCACACCCGGCAAATTTTTTATTTATTGCAGAGATGAGGTCTCGCCAAGTTGCTCAGGCGGGTCTCGACCCTGCGGGCTCAGGCAATCCACTCACTTCAGTCTCCCAAGGCGCAGGATTACAGGCTGAGCCACCAAGCCCGGCTTTATACATATCTTATAAGTAGGAGTCTCACTCTGTTGCCCAGGCTGGAGTGTAGTGGCACGCTCACGGCCACTGACTGCAGCCTCCACCTGCTGGGCTCAGGTGATCCTTCTATCTCAGCCTTCCAAGTAGCTAGAACCACATCTAGAACTACAGCACGCCCAGCTCCTTTAGTTATTGATCATAGAGACGAACTCAGGAAATCCTCTTGTCTCCACCTCCCAAAGTGCTGGGATTATGGGCATGAGCCACCACATCCAGCTTAAAATATAAATATTTTTTAGTTAGGGTCTCACTCTCCTGCCCAGGCTGGAGTGCAGTGCCACAATCATGGCTCCAATTCCTGGGTTCAAGCAATTCTCCTTTGTCAGTCTCCCGAGTAGCTGGGATTATAAACATGTACCACCATATCTGGCTAATTTGTTGATTTTCTGTAGAGATACGGACTCACTATGTAGCCCAGGATGGTTTCAAACTCCTGGGCTCAAGTGATCCTCCTACCTCCACCTCCTAAAGTGCTGGGATTACATGTGTGAGTCACCGTGCCTGGTCCCTATAAAAGACTTGCATAGAAGAGTATCATCTGTACTCTATGGTACCTGCTATGGTACATCTGTAGAATAAGTAGCTACTGGCTCTATGTGTTTATTTGAAGTATTCAGAACAAAAAATTAAATCACGAAGTGACAAGATACAGTTGTAGTCACTACACAAATCGTACTGTGGAATATGTGTAATTGATACCAGAAGTAGAAATACTTAAAAAACTGTTACACTACAATGAACCATGGGTTCTTTTGGATAAACAAATATCTCTTCATCCTAATCAATTTATTCCTTTTACTTACTAAAGAGGCTATAATAAAATAGCTGGCAAATAGGTTAACTAGTCTGCAAAAATGCCCTTTCATACTAAAGAAAAAAATATTGACTCATAGCTTCAAAAATAATGGTAATTGAACGTGAGAGAGGCATTCTTGGGTTCAGTTTATTAATTCTAAGAAAAACTTAAAACTCACTATCCGCTTGCTATTTATTAATCTATTTTCAAGTTTAAAAACATACCTTCACTGTTGCTTAAAATCAAATTTCTTTGCATTCTGGTAGGTTTCATTTGCCAAATGTACTTATTTTTAAAAAATTATAGTCATAATAATATCTAATGAAGCTATTCACAGTAAAATAGTCTTTTTAATTCCAGTAATAAAGTATGATTTTAAGACTTAAAAAAATCCATGTTTCTAGACTAATTTTGACTAATTAGACACAAATGGATGCTTACATTTCTGATAAGATATCTGAGCCTTAAAGTTTCACCTTTTAAGCTTAATACTGGTACTAAGTAGATGTCCAGAGGTCAAGGAGCTCTGGTAGCAATTTCAGAGGAAGATGTAGGAGAGTGGCAAAACAGCTTATTTGTTATAGGAATTTTTTAGAAAATCAAGTACTTTTAAGCTGATACAACCAATTTAATTTCACTACCACCTTCTTTTTTCTTTTCTTAAAGAGAGGGATCTTGCTATGTTGCTCCAACTCCTGAACTCAAGTGATCCTCCCACCTCAGCCTCCCAAGTAGCTGGAACTATAGATGCAAACCATTGCACCCAGCATAACATCACCACCACTTCATAAA
>NW_007123762.1:87872-90301 GCF_000164805.1 Carlito syrichta
TCCCTGCTCTCTTGATGGTTTCTTTGGCTTTGCAGAAGCTCGTTAATTTGATGAGGTCCCGCTTGTCTATCTTATTTCTTAAGGTCTTGGCCTTTAGGGTTCTGGATAGGAATTGGTTGCCAGTTCCAATATGCAGCCATAAAGGACGACATATAGATGAACTTTGCAGCAACCTGGATGGATCTGGAGTCGATCGTACTCAGTGATCTATCACAGAAACAAATAACAGAGTTCCATATGGTCTCACTCATAAGCGGACCTTGAATAATTATAATGCTATAAGAAAGCGATTGGCAGGAATGGGAATCTGTTGGGGGGGTGGAATTGGCAGTTGAGGGAAACTGCTAGGGCAGGGAGGGGCATACCTCATTAACAGGGGTACCTGAATGATCAATGTTTGTATACCTAACCCTGAATTGTATCCCACATCTTTACATTAAAATAAAAAATAATATATAAAATAAATAAATAAATGACGAAAACACAAGTGACGCCATTTTGATTCTGACAACTTTCTCTAAAGCGAAATGTGTCTGGCACCAGCGTCTAGACTCCTAACCTCTGGGCGACACTGTTTATGCAACACCTGGCTAAATCCTGTCCTCCCCCATCTCTTTTGCCGGCCTTCCTGAAATGCATGAACTGCTTTCCAAATCACTTCCCGGGTTACCAAAGAGGAAATGTGTCTCAAAATAGATCATACAAGACATTCATGGCTCTCACCAGGAAAACACAGCGTGGCCCGACGGCCAGGCCCTCTACCCACCCATGGCACGCACACGACCATCGTAGCACCGGCGCTGCACTCCTCTGTGCCAACCGCGGCTCAGCGCCTTCTCACCTGAAGGTCACCTACTATTTCTTAACGTTCTTTACTTCCCTAGTCCTCCGAGGAAGCCCAAGGTTGCACAGCAAGTGGGTGATCTGGGCTTTGAACCCGGCTGTTAGAAACAACCGCCCAGTTTCACTCCTCCTTGTAGTTGAGAAGGAACAAAGACGCTCCATCCACAGAGAGTTCTGGAGGCTATGGTGGTGGGTGGATGTGGTTTCTGCTGACCTTTTGGCATACGCGCCTCTAGATTTATTTTTTTCTTTTTTTTTTGAGTTGAATTCTCACCCTGTTGCCCAGACTGGAGTGCAGTGGCACGCTCACAGCCACCACAGCCTCGACCTGCTGGGCTCAGGTGATCCTTCCACCTCAGCCTTCCAAGTAACCAGAACTACAGGCATGCGCCACCATGCCCAGCTAATTTTTTGATTTATTGTAGAGATGAGGTCTCACCAAGTTGCCCAGGCTGGTCTTGAACCCGCAGGCTCAGGCAGTCCTCTCACCTCGGCCTCCCAAAGTGCTGGGATTATAGGTGTGAGCCACCACACCCGGCCAAGATTTTTTTGCAGAGCAGTCCCTGGGAGCGCCCTTTATTTCCTAAGATGGGGCCTCGGGTGGCAGGGCTGGCCATGGAGTCTCATCTCACCCCCAGCCAGCAGATTGCCTCACCCCCAAGCCGTTGACCCTTCTAAGACCCTGTATCCACCCTCCTGATTCGGAATGTCTCTGCATAAAACAAGCCACTTCCGTCACATGGCCTTGCCTGCTCCTCCTCTCTGCAAACACTGGCAGGCTCGGTCCTGTCGCTGTGTCAACACCTGTCCCGAGTGGCGCTGTCCACTCTGGGTGTACCTGGCACACACCCGCAAGCCTCTCACTGAATCCCTCTGCAGAAGGAACCGACTGGTCCTGCTGGACTCAGCACAGAGACGAACAGAGCAGGAGGGGTGGCAAGAGGCGAGGTCCGGACAGCAATGCCCGGCAGCTTCATGGCAGCCATCGCACATCCACACCCAAACAGGAAAAAATAGAGCAGACCGCCTCCAGATGGCTGGCATTGCTCCCTGGTGGCTCTGCCATCCTGCGTGGTGCCCGGGACTTGTCAGGCAACACCGTGAGGGGCATCTTCACCCAGTCTTCTTCAAGTTGACCCCAATGGTGGGAAGGAGGGCAGACCCGAAACGAGATTCGTTCCTCCCCTCCCTGGGGCAGTCTCTGCTTTACCAGCTGAGACAGACCTTGTTGGCTGCTCTATAGCCAAGAAAAGCTGAAACTCACGTCCCCAGACTCCCTTGCAGCTAGGGATGGCCATGGGATACAGACTCAACCAAAGAAGTAAAAGCAAAAGACGGCCAAGAAACAACGGTATGGCTATGTACAAGGTACAGAGGCAGTTCTACCTTTTACCTCCTCTTTTTACTGTCTTGAATATTGACTTCATGCCTGGTGCTGTGGCATCTATTTTGTGACCCTGAGGCAAAGAATAAGAGCATTGCAAAGACATGGACCTGGAACCCTCACATCACTGAGTTGCTTCTCCAATGGCCACAGCTGTCTGGGACTTCTTTTTTTTTTTTTTTGAGTTGGAGTCTCACTCTGT
>NW_007123762.1:90569-93542 GCF_000164805.1 Carlito syrichta
ATCTACTCACCTCAGCCTCCCAAAGGCGCGGGATTACAGGCTGAGCCACTGAGCCCGGCTTGTCTGGGACTTCTTATGTGAGAAAAATGTTTGTTTGTTTAAGCCCCCGTTAGTGGTGTTTGTTACTTGCAGCCAGAAACACTCCTACACACTACACTTACATGCTATGATCACTATCATCCAGATAAGGAAGGTGAGGCCAGAAACACTGAGTGTCTTGTTCGAGGTCCCACTGCCAACCAACAGAATGTGGCTGAAGTTTCCTCATGCCTCGTCCTGGCCTCCCCTCGCCATCCCACAGCCGCCTTCACCAGCCTGGCGGAAATTCCACGCTGCAGAAAGATCCATGACCACGAGTGACTAGGACTTCCACCAAGCACATAAGGTGTGTTCCTGGGTCAGCAGTTTGCTGTTTGTGTGCAGTAAAAAGGCTCCCTCAGTTAATTTTCAGACATTCCCCGGCTAGGACTTGGGTCACAGAAGGAGAAGAATGAACTGTCTTCGCTGACAGAAGCTTTGGGACTGTTTCTTCAGGCTGCTTTACGTGACACCCAGTGAGCCTTCCTTTCTTGTCATAGCGGCTGGCTGGAGGGCAACCACGGGCACCCCAGGTCACAGTTGCCGTTGTACTGAGTGCTGGCAGGAAGCAGGACCCTGGGACGGAGTGCCCTTGTCTTCCCTCTGCCGGCACAGGCTCATGGTCTCACCCCCACAGGCTGACCAGGCAGTCGAATCCCTTGTGTCTCCTGCAGGGTGGTTTCCTGGGTGCAGACCCAGGTCCCCAAGCCCCCACCCCCAGCCCCAGGCTGTGGCGATTTCCCTGTAAAAACACTCTGATGTCCTCTGTCTTGTCTTGTGCGTTGCTTCCCACCACTGCCACTGAGTGCTTATGCATGCAACTGCCTGGTTAAGGTCTGTGTCTCCCACTAAACTGGACTCTCCAGGTGGGCAGGGCTCCTGGGGGCTTCTTTGCAGACACAGTCCTCAAGGCTAGCTCTGAGCCGGGGTGGAGCAGCCAGTTGTCCAGTTATCCACATAAACGCGTGGGTAACTGGACAACTGACTGCGTTCAGTGACTTTCTCTCCCTCCTGCTCATCCCAAACTCTGTCTCTAGCCCCAGAAGTTGACGTGCCCTCTTGGCAGCTGCCATTTGTTCTTCTTCTTCTGATGTGGTTTTCGTTCCAGGCCTTGAGAGCATTGAAGTGAATGGTAATGACAACAGCAGCTAGCGCGGATCCAACATTTAGTGGCCAAGCGCTGTGCTGCGTGCTTGGGAAGAGGGATCTCACCCAATCCATACACCCACCCTCGAAGGCGGATGTTATTATTATTTCCATTTGATGGAGGAGGAATTTGAGACACAGAGTAGCTCAGTCATTTTTTTTCAAGGTCACACAGCTAGCAAGTGGCAGATCCAGGTTTCATCCTGAACCTGGGGCCATACCCTTTCCATGGTGCTGTATGCTCTCTGGCAGAAGGAGCCCTGGTCATCTTGGGTCTTCCAGCCAGGCTGGCCCAAAAGATATTGCTCAAATAATCCCACTGTCCTAGTCAGGGCTCTCCAGAGAAACAGAACCAATAGGAGATGATAGATACCTAGATAGATAGATAGTTAGATAGACAGACAGACAGACAGATGATGGATGGATGATAGATGCTATATAGATGGATGCACAGATGGATGGACAGACAGATGATGGATGGACAGATGGATGGACTGACAGATAAGAGGAAATTTATGACGGGAATTGGTTCCCGTCATTATGAAGGTTGAGAAGACCACCACCTGCCACCCGCAAGCTGTACAGCCGGGGAAGCCGGTGGTGCAATTCAGTCCAAGTCTGGAGGCCTCAGAACCAGAGGAGTCCGTGGCAGGTGGGTAAGGGAGGCCCCTAGACTAAGTACCAGAATCCAGCGGCCCGAGAACCAGGAGCTTCGATGTCCATGGCAGAAGAGGATGGGGGACGTCCCAGCTGCAGAAGAGAGGGCAAATTCATCCTTTCTCTGCCTTTGTGTTCTTTCTGGGCCCTCGACCCACGAGATGGTGCCCACCCACACCGTGAGGGCGGATCTTCTGTGCTCAGTCCATCGATTCAAAGGCCAGTCGCTTCCAGGAACACCTTCACAGACGCACCCAGCAGCAATGTTTTACCAACCATCTGGGCAGCCCTTAGCCCAGTGAAGTCGATACCTAAGAGTGACCTTTACACCCGCTGTGATCAGCGCTGGGAAGAAACATTCCAAGGAACACCTGCTTTGAAGAGTAAGTCTTCTGTGACGTGGAAAGAACCTGCCGAGCACTGAGCGTGTCCCTTTGAATGCCCTCCGTGGACACAGAGAGAAGCTCCTTGGCTCAGGTCCAGAACCCTCAGAGCAAAGTCCTTGGGCCAGTTGGAAGCCCCAGCCAAAGGCAGGCCAGATGCTGCCACAGTGTGGTCCTCTGGGTCCCCTCCTTCCAGGGCGCTGCTTTTGGCCAAGCCCTTGGGGTCTTGGGGGACTCTGCAAGCCTGTCCACTCACCTTATTGGGGTTTCCCTGTGGGCCTGAGACAAGACTTCAGCCCTGCCATGAACCCCACCCTGGAATTTGACTCTTTCCACGGGGTGGGATGCGAAGGCGACTGTCAGATTGACGCTTCCCTGGAGGTGGCTGACTGTCTTGATCAGGGTCACACATTTCGGGGGCCCCTGAGGACATTTCATCAAGTCCACATGATAGAGGGGTCACCACACGCTTCAGCTGTCTGCGGCTCTGACCCCACACGGAGACCGCACTGTTTAGCAAGAAGAAAGGTTAGAAGTGGGTCTAGCCAGGCTCGGTGGCCCAGCCTGTAATCCCACGCCTTTGGGAGGCTGAGGTGAGTAGATTGCCTGAGTCCGCGGGTTCAAGACCCGCCTGGACAGCGAGACCTTGTCTCTACAATAAATCAAAAAATTAGCCAGGCGTGGTAGTGCGCGCCTGTAATTCCGGCTA
>NW_007123762.1:93678-98410 GCF_000164805.1 Carlito syrichta
TAGAGATGAGGTCTCGCCAAGTTGCCCAGGCGGGTCTTGAACCCGCAGGCTTAGGCAATCCACTCACCTCAGCCTCCCAAAGCATGGGAAATTAGTGCCTTTTTAATGAACATCATGGAATCTGGACGTGGGCTCTCCTTGGTCAAGCTGTGATTTGCAGATGTGCGGGTTGGCTGAGTCCCCAGCCTTGAAGGAACAGGGGTGGCGTCCGGGACACCCTCCCCTCCCGCTTTAGGGCCGGTGCTTTGTGCTGGATTGCTAACCGGGGCCGCATCCAGCTGCTGGTTCGGAAGATTTGAGGGCTCTGCCTCAGTGAGCCCTTTAGCCAGGGTCCAGGTGCAGCGCCTCAAAGGACAAAGAACCGGGCTTCTCTGGGTTTACCCAGCCGGTTGGCTCCTGCCTTGTGCCTTCTTGCATTAGCAAGTCACCCTGGTGGTAGCATTTTAACCAAGTAGCAGGGTTGGGGAGTGACTCTGCCTCTGACACCTACCAAGGGTCGCCTCATCATCTCCTGATAGAACCGGCTTAAGTCGTTCACAGTACCTGATGCTCAACCGAAGGCCAGAGGTGTGGATCCTTCTAGAATTCTGGAGGGGAGGTGTAGAGTTTTGGAGGGAACTTTGAAAGGTAATCTAGGTTATTCCAGAACAGGGTTTCCCAGTCCCGGCACTGTGGCTAGTTTGGACCAGATAATTCTCTACGGCAGGGGCTGCTCGTGCAGTAGAAGGTATAGCAGCCTCCTGGTCTCCCGGCCTCCTGGCCTCTTGCCTCAACCCCCGGATGCTGTTAGCAACTTTCCACCTCTGTGCCCAGTTGTGACAGACAAAAATGCCTCCAGACGTTGCCAAACGTCTTCTGGCATGGGGAGAAAAAAATCACCCCTAGCTGAGAACCAGTGTGCTGGAGCTTAGGGTTATAAGCTTCCATGCCGTCCATGTGTCAGTCACTCAGAAGAAGGTTTCTTTCAGCCTCCCATGAAACCGAGGCTGTGAACAAACACGCAAGCCCAAACACAGTCCCGGTTTCCACTTTCTAGTGCAGAGACAACCTTAAAAAGGATAGGCCGGGCTCAGTGGCTCAGCCTGTAATCCCAGTGCTGTGGGAGGCTGAGGTGAGTGGATTGCCTGAGCCCGCGGGTTCGAGACACGCCTGGGCAATTTAGCCAGACCTCCTCTCTACAATAAATCAAAAATTAGCCGGGCGTGGTAGCGCATGCCTGTAGTTCCAGCTACTTGGAAGGCTGAGGCGGAAGGATCGCTGGAGCCCAGCAGGTCGAGGCTGCGGGGGCCGGGAGCGGCCACTGCACTCCAAGTCTGGGTGACAGAGCAAGACTCCAACTCAAAAAAAAAAAAAATGGCGAGGACAGGGAAGTTGGATCCGGTGCACATTCTGTCTTTCAGTTATCTGAACACCATCCAAACACCAGCCATGGCAGGGGAGCACTGGAGCTGGAGCCGTCATGGCCATCTCAGTGGTCCCCAGTAGCTGGTGGGGTCAGGACTCCTCAACTCCCTGTGGCCAGGAGGGCTCTGCTTTGCCCGAGAGAGACATCTGATCATGGTACAAATACTGGAATCATCAGCATCCTGACATCACTTAGCTCCTCTGGGCTTCAGTGTCCCCTTCTGGAAATGGAGGCTGGGCAGCGTGTGTGCCAGGCAGAACGGGTCCTTGTGGTTTTTTCCCTCCAGCTCAGGGATCGACGATCCTCCTCTTCATGGCTGCATGAGCGATCCAGAAAGAGTTTGCCGCGAGACATCAAGGGCTGTGCCTCCAACGCTGATGCCATGCACGAGCGGGCATCCTTGGGGAAGTTATTCCTTTCTGAGCCACACAGGGGTTTTAGAAGTCACAGATCTCCTGGGATCCGACAGAGACCAGGCGCCGTCTACAAGCATAAGATTCTGCTTAAAGCTTCAGGGCTTCACGGGGCCCCACTGAGGGCATGAGAACCAGGTCTGGACGTTCTGTTGGGCCTCCAAGGCTGCTCTCACTTCTATTCGACTCTATTTTCTATTCCATTCTACTTTATTTTGAGTCAGAGTCTCACTCCATCGTCCAGGCTGGAGTGCAGTGGCTTGATCACAGCTCACCACAGCCTCGACCTCCTGGGCTCAGGTGATCCCTCCGCCTCAGCCTCCAGGTAGCTGGGACTACTGGTGTGTGCCATCAGGCCCAGCTAATTTTTTAATTTTTTTTATAGAGATGAGGTCTTGTTATGTTGTCTAGGCCGGCCTCGAACTCCTGGGCTCAAGCAATCGCCCTGCCTCGGCCTCTCAAGGTGATTTTGGGTGCTCTCACTTTTAGCTTCTGTTTCTTCTAACTTCTGCTGGTTTCACGGGGAACCCCTGTCAGAGACCTGGTCCCCATCAGCGGGAGGTCCCACCCGGGTAGCTCCCGCTGGCAACAGCGTCCAGTCAGAACTTAATGTCAAGGTTTTGTTTTCATGACATTTAAAAAAAAATTATTTATTTCATTCTAAAAGCAAACGTATATGTGGGAACACACAGGGATATTCACGGACGTGGGCCCCAGCCGCACACTTTCTGTTCCACAGGTAACCGTGGTGTGCTCCCCATGTGTCCCGCCAGAAACAGCTCACGTGTAGGCGACTGCACGAACATACGAAGGCATGGTTTTGCCTTTATCTTAAAAATGAGTCTCAGCCGGGCTCGGTGGCTCAGCCAGTAATCCCGCGCCTTTGGGAGGCTGAGGTGAGTGGATTGCCCGAGCCCGCGGGTTCGAGACCCGCCTGGGCAGGCGAGACCTCATCTCTACAATAAATAAAAAAAAAATCAGCCGGGCGTGGTAGCGCGCGCCTGTAGTTCCAGCTACTTGGAAGGCTGAAGCGGAAGGATAGCCGGAGCCCAGCAGGTCGAGGCTGTGGTGGCCGGGACAGTGAGACTCTAACTCAAAAAAAAAATGAGTCTATTTGTGGCAAGTGAGATTGGTTGCCAGGTATGATTTTGATTTTTGGTTTTCTTTTCAAGCAAATGTGTTTACACTTAAAGGAAGGGGAATCGCCTTACAGTGTGAAGCAAATGCCCTGACGTGACAATGTGACAGGCGTGCAGTGTCACAGAGCTGTAGAGTCCAAGGATCCTGCTCCTGGTGCCAGCGGGGGAGGCTGGACAGTGCTCTGTTTTCATCTGGGCCTCCTGCAGAGAGCAGCTCCCACCGGTCCCCTCCTCACCTGGGAGGGACAGGGAGTCCCGGTGGGGGACACAGACCCTGGCCATGAAGGTCCCCCATGGAGGGCATCTGTGGGGGGGACCTGGACAGAAGGCAGAAACATGCGGGCGTCTCTGTTTCTATTGCCACATCGGAGCTGGAGGTTCAGTGCCCGACGTGTCTTCACACCCACGGTCTCCCTCCCGCGGCTGCAGGGGACATGGTGCAGGTGTGCACACACATGTGTGCATGCCTGTCTGTGAGTTCAGTATGTGAGTCTGAGTAAAAGAGCAGAGAAGCTGCAGAAACAAAGCAGTGACTCAAAACTCCCTGTACCCAGCACGGCGCTGGTCTGTGTGGCAGCACTTAATAGCTATGAATGAAATATTAATGCACTTTATTTTATGCGCTAATGATTTCATTATAAATACAATTAACGATCTCATTCTTCGCAGACACAGCACCTCATGAATCTAATGAACAAAATGCGAAGAGAGTCACATACTGTCATTATCCATAACCAAATTCAGATTTCAGGAGATACCCAGGACTCAAAATCAGAAGCGTGCATAACCCCCACAAAAAGCTTTAGGAGCTGTGTTGAATTCCAAAGGAGTGGGACATCTATGCCGTGGCACAGAGCATTTCTGAGACCAATCATGAGCATTTCTGAGAACAATCTCAAAGGGATAAGAACACAATAGTCAAATGCAGGCCAGGGCCATAACTAGCCATGGAGGACGCCCCAAGGGTCACACACAGGGGCAGGCTCGACTTCCTGAGCTTGCCCGTTGGCTCGAGGGGTCACCTGACTCTTGCCCCCTGAACCTGGAGGGACCAGCTGAGCATCTCACAAAGGGACAAATGCTGGAGTCCAGGCGCAGCCTCCAAGAGCCGGTGGCCCCTCAGCGAGGCTTGAGAAGGCTGGGGCTGCACCACAGAAAAACACAGGGGCGGGGGGTCATATGTTTGGTGAACACTGCTGTCGATTTTTTTTTAGACTTTGTTTTTAGGCAGATTTAGGCTCACAGCGATGTTGAACAGCGATGTCCGTCGTTACTGTCGCTGGGGTCTGGATTTACACTAGGGCCATCCCGGTGCTGCATGTTCCATGGTTTTGGACACGTGTGTGATGACGTATTGATCACTGTCGCAGTGCCAGAGTGGCTTCACTGTTTGAACAAACCTAGCTTGTGTATACTGACTCTCTTTCCCACTGAGCTACAAACTACTAGGTTTTTCTCATATCACTGTTTTCTGAAAAAAATGATGTGAGTGGCCGTACTAATCAGAGTATAGGCCGAGCTGCTACACAGGGGACCCCAGAGTGTGGTCTCTTTGAAGAGACGTCTGCATGAGACTTCTTTCTCATCCGTGGATAAAGGTGGAAGGGTACGTCAGGTCACGGGTCACCCAAGGCTCTGGTGCAGTCCAGCTTGTCATTCCCTACCTGCCTGCTCGTGGCTGACCCTCCAGCCTTCCAGAGGGTGTCAGGACAGTCACACACACAGGGGGTAAGAACATGGACAGCATACAATGTCCTTTTTTTTTTTTTTTTTTT
>NW_007123762.1:98504-102313 GCF_000164805.1 Carlito syrichta
GGTCTCACTGTTGGCCAGGCTGGAGATGGCACGATCATTGCAGCCTCAACCTCTTTGGATCAGTCTCCAGAGGAGCTGGATTAGACCACGTGCCCCCATGCCTGGCTAATTTCTTTATTTTTATTTTTTGTAGAGACGAGTTCTCATGATGTTGTCCAAGCTGGTCTTGAACTCCTCGGCTCAAGCCATCCTCCTGTCTTGGCCTCCCTAAGTGCTTATAGGCGTGAGCCACTGGGCCGGCTACGTTCTTATAAGGCACATGACACTTCCACTTCCGTTCCACTGACTAGAGCTTGTTCACAAGGGCAACTTGACTCTGAGGGAGGCTGGGAGATGCAGTGTGTGGCTAGGGGCCCCAGCACCTGGCTGAAATGTGTGTGTGTGGCGGGAGGGGCTTCAATTTCCAAAGGAGAAAGGGAAGAAGGAGAGAACAATTAGATCTGCACAATCATTTGGATACACTTTTTCTCATGGTTGGACAGTCAACTTATTTTTCCTTTCTCATTAATATAAATAACACCGTGATGAACATCCTTAGACACCACAAGCCCTTTGTGCCAGCCACTCTCCAAGCGCTTCACGTGCGGGCGGACGGAGCCTCACGGCAACTCTGGGAGGTTTCATCTGATGAGTAAGGAACAGAGTCATCGGAGACTGTCACGCTGTTGCAGCACTGTTTTGCCACCACAGCCTGTGTAGACGGTGCCATTCTCTTCAGCTCTCCTTCACCTCCCTTTGCTTCCTGTTCCCCTCTGCTCAGACGGTCCCTCTGATGTGTTCCATGTGTCCCCATTTGTAGAGGGGCTTGTCAACAAATGTCACAGTTCTGTATGCCTTTGTTTTTAAAATACAGAGGGAGTAATGGGGCTCATTCTCTTCCTGGTCTTTTTCTTTCCACTCCCGTCCATCCAAGCCCTGAGGACATTCCAGCCTGCACCCACCACGGCCCACCTGTCCATCCCCCAGTGAGGGACATCGGGATGGAAACCGGCTTTCCAAACCGCAGACGATGCCACAACAGACATCCTTGTGCATATCGCCTCACGGACAGGCATGAGAATTTCTCGGGGGCTGAAGTCCACCAGCAGGACTGCTGGGCCGCGGGGTGCACGGTGCAGTGAACAGTCTATTTTCCAACGAGCAGGGCCCAGAGTCCCTCTCTCCAGCCCATCACTGGCACCAACCAGCTTTCTGACGTCTGCAGGTCTGATGGCTGTAAAAGTGATCTCGCCATCTTAGTGTGCTTTTCTTGGTGATTCACGAGTTTGCGCATGTCTCTGATATTGTTAAACCTCTAGGTTTTATCTTCGGTGAATAATCAGTCCAATGTCCTTCACCCATTATCTTTTGGGGTTCCTGCCTTCTTGTTGATTGGTCGGAATTCCCTGTTGTCATCTGGGTCGAAGTCCCTTGTCAGTTTTAGACACTGAAACTGTCTTCTCTCAGCGTTGTCATCTCTCTGTTAACTTTTTCCATGGTGGTCTTCGTGGTCAGCCAGCACATCAATGCTTTTGCCTTACGGTTTGTGCTTTGAGGCCATGGGTGAAGAAGTCCTTCCGGCCGGGCGTGGTGGCTCAGCCTGTAATCCCAGCACTTTGGGAGGCTAAGGCGAGAGGATTGTCTGAGCCCATGGGTTCGAGACCAGCCTGGGCAACTTGGTGAGACCTCATCTCTACAATAAATCACAAAAGCTAGCTGGATGTGGTGGTGTGTGTCTGTAGTTCTAGCTACTTTGAAGGCTGGGGTGGAAGGATCACCTAAGTCCAGCAGGTGGAGACTGCGGTGGCCATGAGTGTGCCACTGCACTCCAGCCTGGGCGACAAGAATGAGACTCCAACTCATAAAAAAAAAAAGTCCTTCTGCACTTCTGTTCACAGAGGTATTTTCTTATGTGTACTGCATACACATGTCACAGTTGTACCAGACACATTTAGGTCTTTAATCTGTCTCAAGTCTGTCTTCGTTGTGCAGTATTAGGTAAGGGTCCAGATTTATTTACAAGTACACGTCTAGCAAACACAAATTTTCCCAGGATTACCTGCTAAACCCTTTGTCCTTCCCCTGTGATTGCAAGCCCTGCAATTTTTTGAGCTCTCTGGCAGGATTCTCTCCAGCACTCAAACTATGTACTCCGTGAAACTGATGACATTCATTCAAGCACAAAAACAAAGCATGTTTCATCAAAACCGATGGCAGCCGTCGGGCAGAAGAGGCAGCCTGCTGTTCACCGGGATGGACACTAGGGTCACACCTTCTCCTTGGCTTTGGAGTCCCCTGGGCCACTTACAAGCCACATCATGAGAGCTTGGGAAAAGGACGGAAGGACTCCGCACCTCACTTTTCTTACCTGAAAAACAGGCATCCCGCCAGCTCTAAAGGCTCCTACAAGGTTCGCCGCCCCATGGCACAGAACGCATCGTAGGTGTGCATCTTCCTTCTACGCCTCTCGCGGCTGGTCTGAGGCCCTCACTGCTCTGGTGCATGGCGACCAGAGCCCCCGACATGACCCCAGACATGACAGGATGCTTCTCCTTGCCGCTTTCAGCATAAGTTCATTTACAGACACGTGGGAACTGGATCCAACTGCACTCGGTTGGTTAAAATAATGCGATGTCGGCATTGAAAGATGTGTCTGTTGCAGCGGTCTTGCGTTAGGTTTCCTTCCTTCATAGTCCGAAGCTTTTAAAAAACATTTCCCCACATTTTGGTAAACACGGGGCCTTCTGCTCATGGCCCTGAGCGGGGAGGAAGCAGCCCCGCCCTCTCTGCCTTGGCAACACTGACACATCGTGGAGCTGCCGTTGGTTTTCTGCGCGGGCCGTCTGGCACCCGCCACCCCTCCTCCCTCCCCAGCCCGAGCCCCACCTTCCCATCCACCTGGTGGGGGGACCCCGCCCTGGGTGCCTGCCCTGGACCTCCATTTGAGGACGAGCCCGACCCTTTTCTAGCGGCCAGAAAGATTGAGTTGACACACGCACAGCGCTTAGAACACGGGCTTACGGAGCAGATGGCAAGCAGATGGCAACACTCGGCGATCGTTCTTATTGCACGACTTGGTCAGAATTTAAGAGAGGAGGGTTGGAGCGACCCATCGGTAGGCAACCGCACATCAGAGCAAAGAGGAAGGAAGCCCGCACAGGGCAGTTGCCGTGGAAACGGTGAGGTAGAGCAGCGCACAATCTGTGGTCCTCACAGAACGTTCTTTCATTCCAAATGACGGAGAAAGTGCCTGCGACGTGCTTGGACTGTTCCGAGGCCTGGGCTGATGGGAAAGCAAGGGGAAGTCTGGTCTTCCGGAAAAGACTCCAAGGGGCAAGAGGAGGTGGGAAGACGGGAGTCAGCACGAGGCTGTGGTCTCTCTGCCCCAAGGCAGGCTGGGCAGTTCTACAAAATAAGCCCCCAAAGCGGCTCACATGTTGACCTGGAGGGCGCAGTTGACATTCCCATCTGACAGGGAGGAAGATGAGGCAGAGCGAGGTTCCGCGCGGATCAACGTGGCCCAAACCGTCCTGCGGGGATTCAGAATTGTGTGGCCTGGGTCTGGCGTGAGTTGGGAATTGGACGTACCCTGCTGCCTGTGGGTCGGGGATGAGGGTGACGGAGCGGAATCCAACTCCTTGTCCACCAAGGGCGCTCTTGGAGAGCGCGTGCCTCCTAGCCTTTGTGGCTTGACACCTCACTTGTCTCGCGCCCTCTTCCCAGCCCCATGCTTCCACGGCACCGAATGATGCCACGGCATCAGCCCACCCTTGAGCCCGCCCACGGACTGCTCACAACTCTCCTTTCCCCCCCCCCCCCCCCCCCCCCCC
>NW_007123762.1:102354-137362 GCF_000164805.1 Carlito syrichta
CCGCCCCCGTTCTCTTCTGTTTCCACGTCTCGCGCCACCAGCCTGGACGATGTCTGGTAGTCTGCCAGGAATTCCTTCCCTCACCCCACATTTACAGATCTGACCCCGCCAGCCTTCATCACGATGGGATGCCCAGGAAGTCTGTTACCAGCTGGGTTCTAGGGCGGGTCTCTCCTCGGGGACAGTTGCAGGTTCCTAGCAGAGCTGGTCCCTTTTCTACCTGACTCCTGTCCTGGGAGCCTCATCACGCCCACGACTTTCAACACCCTTCATAGGCTGAAGCTCTGACGTTTAACTCCCCATCCTGGACTTCTTTCTGCAACTCCAGACTCATGTCCAACTGCCTCCTCAGACGTCTAATAAACATCTCAAACTCGGCACCCCCAAATCAAGTGCCCAATAACCCCCCCAAACCCGCTCCTCCCATGATTTTCCCACCTCGTTAAAATGACCCGGCTGTCTTCAGCTCTCCCAGTTCATCAAGTCCAGATGTGGGAGACATCCCTGCCCCTCTCTCTCCCACCACACAGCCAACCCCAGTCAGTTCTCTCGGTTCTACCCTCAAACGCTGTCTCACCCTAGAACGCGAGTCACCACATCCAACGCTGCCTCCCTAGACTTAAACATCACCTTCACCACTGAGCTCTGTGGTCTGGAACGGTCCCTGGTGCAGTGTGTTGAGGAAATGAAGGAACGACAATTTTTTGTACACCCATGCACCTCCCCTGACCACACTCACCCTAGAGTGAGGTGTGTTTACTCATTTTGTATCCCACTGTGCCTTGGACATGAAGACATACCATGCTTTTTTTCCTTGACTCTACGGACTTAGCAAACACTTATCCAGGTTGTTTGCTTTTGCAATTATTAGGCAGATTCGACTTCCTCTTCCTGGCCTGCAAGAGGGATCGCCATCATTCACGTAGGAAGCCAACAGCAAGGACGTCCAAGGTCCCGCTTCAGGCCTGCAGTGTGTCTTCCCAGCTACCCTCTGCATGTGGACCACGGGGCCAAGGGTCTGGGAAAGACGGCGGTGCGCAGCGAGACAACACCCTTTGAGGCCAAGAGATTTATTAGAGCAGCGGCTACAGAAAGAGGGAAGAGGGTCTGTAACCGCCTGGTAGGGGAGGGAGAGAGAGCCATCGAGAGAGTGGTGGGGACAGAGAGAGAAAGCGAGAGAGAGAGGGAGAGAGAGGGGGAGAGAAAGCAAGAGAGGAGAGAGCGAGTGAGAAGGGGAGAGAGCGAGAGAGTGAAAGAGAGAGAAAGAGAGAAGAGAGAGAGAGAGGTGTATTTATGGACCTTGCAGGGGCTGGCCTGTGCCGTGCCTGGGTCCCATTGGAGGAGACCATGAGGCAGCATTTCTACAGGGAGAGGTTGTTTGAGCACAGGTTTAAGTTTCGCACAAAAAGCAGGAGCTTGGGCCTTTGTTGTCTTTGGGAGGCAGCGCCATCTTGGGGACGCCCTTCTGACTGCTTCCTGCGCCTTTCGGTCTGTCTTGCTTCTCCAGAAGCAGTGCCTGCTTTCACGCTCCTCCACTTCACGGCTATTAGGAGAGCACTGGCGGGTTGAGTGTGCTTAAGCGTGCAGGGGACTCTACAAAAGGACGATGGCAGGAGTGGGTGTGGAAAAGCACATCACTGGAAGCCCAAACTATTTAACTTTGACCTTGATGTTGACAAGGTAGCCTCACCTATCTAGGCCTGTTTCTGCATCTGTAAGTGGACTTGGAAGAGCTGACCTTCCTTTCCAGTCTCATGAGACCTATGGGGCAAACACGTGCCCAGAGGGCAATGTATTAGTGTGTCCATCGAGTGTATTGGCAGGACAGGTGCTGCAGTCACATCTGCTTCTTTGCAGTGGCCTTTTGAGTTTAGAAACTTAAAAAATGATAAGACCCACCAGCAATAAATAAGCATTCTAAGTTGCTCCAAATTTTTGCCAACATCTGATACCGCCAGACTCTTAAAACGTGCAGTATAGTGGGTGTACCAGTCAGAGCTCTCCACAGAAACAGAATCAGTGTTTTATACATATATGTGTATATAAAATACAGAAAGAGATTTATTAGGAGGGATTGGCTCACGAGACCATGGAATCTGAGAAGTCCCGCAGTGCCATCTGCAAGCTGGAGCCCTGGGAAAGTGAGTGGTGTGGTTCTAGACCAAACCTGAAGGCCTGAGACCAGGGAGCCAATGGTGTTAAGTCCTGGTCCAAGTCCAAAGTCCCAAGGACCAGCCCAGGTTGGAGGACAGAAGGATGTCCCAGCTCAAAGACAAAGAGCAAATTCACCCTTCTGCTTTTTGTTTGATCTGGGTCAAGGACTGGATGATGCCCACCTGCACGGGGAAGGGCTTACTTCTTGACTATTGATTCAGATGCTAATGTCTTCTCAAAACATCCCCACGGGCACACCCAGAAATGTTACCAGCTCTCTGTGCACTCCTTAGCCCGGGTCATGTTGACGCATACAATTAACCGCCTAAAAAAAATTGCATCTCACTGCAGTTTGATTTGCATTTTCCCTCACTAGTGAGGCTGACCATTTTTCTGTTTAGGCCCTTTCTACTTTCATTAACACTTGAATCAGAGGATCCTGATAGAACAGGAAGAAACTGACAGGCTGTATGGCCATCTGATAGGTCCTGATGCAAGCAGTATGGCTCTACCTGCCAATCAAATGACACCAAACTTTTAAGTGCCTCTGTAGCCAGGCTTTGTGCTGGCTGTGGGAACCTTGCTACCTAGTGGTGGAGACAGATGCATACAGCAGTCTCCACGCAGGGTGACTCAAAGTGTCCTAGGGTCCCCTGGGTGAACACGACAATCAGCATTTCTGTGAATGCTTACCGAATACCTATGTGCCCGATGCTGCCCAGGGCTGGGGAGTGGCAGTGACTCGTCCATCTGTACCCCAAACACAGACCTGTGGGCCAGGCCAGGAGGAGGGAGGACACACACCCTCACGGCACTGTGTGGGGAAGGAAACGAGTCATGCGGGCTTGTACGCACGAAGCTTCGGTGGCGCGGGGCGGTTTGTGACCCGCAAGGCTGACACATCCCATCAGGACAAGCTGAAAAAGGGAACTGGAGCAGCCATCGGCCCTGAGTGTAAGCATCCGCAGACGCCACCCAGGGCCGACAGCACGGCAGAAGCCCCTCGGCAGCTGCCTGTCCTCATCGACCTGAAGCCAGTGTGTGTAGTCAACACGCCAGCAGGCATGCATCCCGAGACCATCCCTCAGGAAGAAGACACACAGGTGGATAGGCATACTTTTTAATGTTTGATTGTTTTTCCAGAAGATTTGTAACAAAAATACATGGACTTCAGTATGTGTTTCATACAGTGGGCAAGTCTATAAAGTGTCATCCTTGTGGGACAGAACATTCCATTCCATGGAGAGAGAATCACAACATGACTAGGCATGATGACCTCATGCTGCCAGTTGCTCTTATTTCACAGATTGGCAGACTTGGAGAAAAAAACAAACTGAAAAAAATAAATAAAGCTGAACACAGTCAACCGCCTCCGTGCCCCCCTCCCTTTCCCTTTTCCCATTTCCGTCACAGCCCTATGGGACAGGGTCGGGCCCCCTGCTGACTACATGCCAGGCAGACACATGGGTTCCCTGAGGTGGCCCGGAAAGGTACTCTGACACAACCACTCAGCACCATGGCGGAGAAGCAGACAGGGGAGGGGGACGAAGGAGGAGCTGCAGGAACCACTGGCAGGAGGCCCGATGCCCGCTGGTTCCCATCTCCACTCAGTGAGAAAAGATGGGCTGAAACAGCGTCCTCAGCACGTTCACACAGCAAGACATTAACCGAGGAGTTAGTCTCCTTATAATAATACAAGTTGGAATGCTGACAGATAATAAACACTTCTGCAAAAATTCCACCAGGTACGGTTGTTCGTTTAACAGAAAAAGTCAAAACCATTTGGTTTTTAAATGAAAATCCTTCACATCCACCTGTGTTCAAAATAATAACTTACGATATTGATAGGTTCCTTTACAAAGCAACAAAAGATGGAAATCCTAAGTGGGAACAAACTTGTTTTCCTATGAATGTAGTTCTTAGGAAGAAACAGAAACCTAACACACACACACAAAATAAAGCTGTGATGCTTTGCGTTTTTAGCTTAAAGATAAGCTACCCCAAAAAAGATTTAAGCAAGTGATGTGTTTCCCACTGTAGCCACCGTCCGCTCACTTAGACCAACACACAATCAACTAAGGCAAGGAAGACTCCAGCTGCCTTCCCGATTGGGGGTGCGCCTGCCTCCATGATGGACAGTGGTGGGAGATATGCTCCCAGGAGCCACACAGTGGAGAATTACCTCCAATAAGTGGCCCGGCAGCAGCTCCTCCCTCAGCAGCCCTAGGGGAATGCCGATGACCCGAGATGGAGCACTGGAGCAAACTTAGCTAGTGTTGCTCACAGATGTGCTTGTTCTGGACACAGGACTCCTTAGAGGAGAAAGTCTCAACAGGTTCATGAGGTCAATGTCCCCCGGTCACAGGATGGTTCTCCCCCTGTACAAGCCCACATAGCCCCCAAGTGAGACAACCTAACCTTCAGGCAACAACACACCTTGTCTGGACACTCTAGCCATGACTTGCTTTTGGACAAAAATCAACTGCTAACGTTTCTCATCTCTATTATTGACACAAAGGAGAAAAAAGGAAAAAAAAAATCAACATTAGAAAATTTGACAATGAGTGTAAGAAAACCCACAAAGGAAAAAAGGTCATGCAGGAACTGATTCGACAGCGGTTCCATCACTGCCCACCGCATGGGCTTGAGGCCAGTGACTTCATGGACGCACCCTCAGATGCACCGCCGACGTCAGTGCCGAGTCCGTCACGGTGACCCCAGTGTGATGCTGCCTGCCTTCCATTCACTAGCTCCTCCCCATGAGATCCAAGAGGCCGCGGGTGGTGCTAAGTCCAGGACACGCAGGGCCAAGAGCCCAAGAATCTTCCTGGAAACTTCGCCTTGGATTCGGGCAAGGGAACAAGTCGGTGGTCTGGAGTCTTGGCGGGAGCATCCACACTGGGGCTTAACCTCAGCAGCCGGCCTGGAGGATGCTTCCCCCTGAGCGCTTGGTCACAGACAGCGTTGTGAACACCTGCGGGGAAGAGAGCGTGACACCTTCAGGGAGTGGATGGGGAACAGTTCAGAAAGCACCACATGCATTAAAAACAACCGACGTGACTACTCAAGTGAATAAAATAGAGAATAAAATAGAGGGGTAACATGAGCAAGCATCTCCTCTATTTCTTCAGAGGATAAATGGGAGAAAAAAAATTTTTTTTTTTTTTTGAGTTGGAGTCTCACTCTGTCGCCCAGACTGCTGGGCTCCGGCAATCCTTCCGCCTCAGCCTTCCAAGTAGCTGAACTACAGGCACGCGCTACCACGCCCAGCTAATTTTTGATTTATTGTAGAGATGAGGTCTCGCTGCCCAGGCGGGTCTCGAACCCGCGGGCTCAGGCAATCCACTCACCTCAGCCTCCCAAAGCAAGGGATTACAGGCTGAGCCACCGAGCCCGGCTGGAGAAAACATTTTTAAACCAAGGTGAAAAAGAAAAAGTTTCGGTTATATCTAAGGAAGAATTCTATTAGCATAAGAATGACTAAAACAAAGTATCAGTTACCCTCAGTTGCTTGTCGTCAACTCTCTAGAAGAAATTCATGATGAAATATTTTGGACACATAGAAAGTTACATGGTGTTCTATTCCAAACACCCACCTACCCACAGTTCGAACCCGAACCCGTGTGGCCCTTCCCGACAGTCTCTTTCTCCCTCCCCCTTACTGGTGCTTACCATTCCTCTGTGTTTCTTTTGTAGTTAAAAAAAAAAAAGTTCTACAAGCAAAAAGCAAGATGTATGTATTCTTCTGCTCCTTGTTTTTTTGGCTCAATGCTCTATGTTTGTAATTCACCCATATGGATACAAATAGCTCTAAGCCCTCCATTTTTCACTGAATGGAAGTTCAATGACCATAGTACACCACACCAGATACAGACTAGCATATACAGTGTATACTGTAGTATTCAATTAATCAACAGTGAAAGGATCACGAATTACACATCCAGGCTCCTTCTGCTGGTACCCAAGCCACGCCAATGTGTCCTTTGCAATCTGCTGCTGCGACATTCCTGCCCGCAGAGCTGGGTAGGAGGGCAGGGGAAATTTTGACCTGACTGGATTTGCCAAGTGCCAGAGCCAACTCATGCCCTCACCTGCAATGACTAACACTTTCTCCCTGTGGACTTAGTGCCTTAGCTGCTTTAGACAATTTTCACTTGCTACTGCTCAAGAATGCCTATATATAAAAACAAAAATACTTCTGAATAAAGGGGAGCGTACTTTTTTGTGTAAAGAGGGAACAATACTGAGAAAAGCTTTTGGGTCTGTTTTAGCCCCAGAGTGACAACGCCTTTATTTCTCAAAAAATTCAGACTCAAGTACTAATGGCCAATTTCTTTCTTTCTTTTTTTTTTTGAGTTGGAGTCTCACTCTGTTGCCCAGGCTGGAGGGCAGTGGCCGCTTCCGGCCACCGCAGCCTCGACCTGCTGGGCTCCGGCGATCCTTCCGCTTCAGCCTTCCAAGTAGCTGGAACTACAGGCGCACGCTACCACACCCGGCTAGTTTTTTTATTTATTGTAGAGATGAGGTCTTGCCAAGTTGCCCAGGCGGGTCTCGAACCCGTGGGCTCAGGCAATCCACTCACCTCGGCCTCCCCAAGCGCTGGGATTACAGGTGAGCCATCAAGCCTGGCAGGCCAATTTCTTTAAAAATTTAAAATACAGACGCAAAAGAAAATTTGGGTAATTCACATCCTCCCAAAATGATTATAATAAGAGATACATCCTTGTTAACAAGATATATCAAAATCCTTGAAATATTTATCCCTTTTATACTTACGATAGAAAAAACATATTGACACTGAGTTTTGCAACATTTTCATTAGTGCTCTTATATTCACTGCTGGTGACACATAAAGTAGCACAACTTTCTTGAAAAGCAACGAAATTCCTTTGTTTAAAAAATGTGTGAGTATGGATAAGGAAAGGAGACAATGAGTGATAATGAAAATAGCTGTGTTAGGATAGTGGTATTATGGGCAATTCAAACGTGCTTTCTTTTCCATTTTTATAATGGGGAAAACATAAAGAGCTAAGGAAGACTTCGGCAAATTCCAGGCTTGTGAATGTGCAAGCTTAGGTTCCATTTCTCAGGAATTGATTTAGAAATAGAACTGGCAGGAGATTTGGATGAAAAATGAAACCCCTCAGAAATGGCCACGAGCAGGTAACAAAAGAGCTCTTGTCTCTTCTTCTTCCACTGATGTCATGCTCATTTTAAAAAGATGGAGGAAGTCCAAGTGCCACTGTTGATCAGGCTACAAGAAAAAACTGACGGGCTCAGTGTCTACACGGATTTCACTCATATGCAGTTGTTTTAGAATTTTTACAGAAACATAAAAGCTGAAAACCATGTTATAAACCAAAGCAGAATGTAAAGCGAATATAAGGCAAAGCTCACAAATAGAAAACAAAGCAAAAAATAAAAACCGAAGCGGAGGGCAGAACCATGCCCTTCCAGTCCACAGCAGGACAGGTCCAAAGGTCAAGTGCAGACCAAGCCCTCACCTCACACACTCCTATCTGACCCCAGCACTCACCAGCCTCACGAGACTCCCTCTCTCCAGAGTGTGACTGCTAAAACAAAAAACCCACACTTGTAATATTCGACACTAAAATTCATTTTGACACATTCACAACTGGGAAATTTTTCACTTTCCTAATATTGAGAGCGGGTAAAAATAAAAAAAATTTGAAGTTGGTTGCCGCAAACTTCTGTTGTTAAGCACAAATGAAATGGTCTTTCTAAATTGTCGTTTTTTCACAATACAGCTGAAAGTGGCAGACATATCCAGTATTTGCCTCAGACACCACTCTATCATTCTGTACTTTGTATTTTTATTTGGATTATAAACCCAAAAAGACAGTCTTCCACGATGAGGTAAATTCACATCAGTGGCAACCAGGAACAGAATTTGGAATGACGTAAATTCCCATTAGCGGTCTCCAATGAGTTAAGATTGCAAAGGGATCTTTTCAACTGCTTTCCTCTTGAGCTATTGTTTTTTTCCTCTACAAGTAAACTTGATTAGTTGCAATTACTACTCAAATCAGTATCATCCGTTTCCAACTCAATGACTGTTGCTCAGATGCCCGCAATAAATTATCACCGTCCCACCTCACACTGAATAATGCAAAAGCATCGCCAGCGTTCCAAGTGCTTAGATGCCCCTCGTGCAGGGCTCCAGTCAAAACAAGAGTGGTCTCTCCTCTTAGAGCAGTTCCAGAAGGAAGCTCTTGGAGCAGAGTCTCCACTGAGGAACCTGGCAACCTTTGTAAATAACTACTCCTCGGAGCCCATGCTGTTCAGGTGCCTAGAGTTACCTGATCAGAGCGGCTGGAACCACATGCAACTCACTCACCACCAACCACAGCTGGCCCGGAGCTGCGGCTGTCTCCGAACCCTTGAAAGCAGTACTCAGGACGTTTTAAAATTGTTATTTCTAACTCATCCAAGGGACTGACATTTGTGAAATTCACTAAAAACATCCCAGGAAAATGAATTTTAAGAGGTATGTTAAATAAAACTCAATTTTTTATTAGAACAAATGCTGTCAAATTATTCTTAAAGTTTCTACACTTTCTTCTTCATTTCTATCTTTATCTCATTATGGACAAGTAACTACATTCTGTAGACCCCATCTGAGCAGCGCCCCCTACAGTACATGCCTGGACACTGAACACAGCGGACCCAGTAGCAAATCCAATTCCTGTCCAAGTTGGAACCCAGCAATTAACAAGAGAGACTTCGTAAGTCTCCCCGACCCATCAGATTTCATTTTCCTTAAACCAAGAACCTTTAAAACAAAATGTTTCCTTGGGATAGACACCCAGTAGTGGGGCTGCTGGAGCATATGGCAGCTCTTATTTGTAGTTTTGGGGAACCCCCACGCTGGTCACTGTCTCCACCGTGGCTGCACTAGCTTACTCATAGAAGTAAGAAGTAGAACAGAGGTTACCAGAGGTGGGAGGGTGGGGGGGAAGGGAGGGACTTGTTAAAGGACTTAAAACTAAAGCTAGACCGGAGGAGTAAGTTCTATAGCACGAGGACAACTACAGTGAACGGAATATGCACCTGCGAATGGCTGGAAGAGGACACTGAATGTTCCCAACACAAAGAAAAGACAAATGTTTGAGAGGATGGATAGGCTGACAACCCTGATCTGATCATTATAAATTGCATCAAAACATCACTGTGTACCTCCTTAAATATGTTCGATTCTAATGTGTGAATTCTTTAAAAAATTAATCTAAAAATTTTCCACAGCTAAGTGTTTAAAGCCCTTGGTTTTTCAAGCTCCTCACAGCGTAAATGGTTCATAATTGGCATAAAAGAAAAAAAGATTTTTTTTCAAATACTTCTCCTCCCAGCCCCTGTTACAAATACTGTGACGACCTTTAGTCAAGCCTCATCTCCTCCCAACCCCCTTACTACTATAATTAAAAACTCTGGGGAAAAAAAAAACAGTGAACAGATGCAGCTATTGAATATCAAATGCCAGGAACTCTCCTACACACTTTACAGATAGCATTTTTATAATCAACCCTAAAGTTAGAAATTATCTGTGTTGTACGGACTGTGGAAACGAAGCTTCTGAAGACCTGGGTGGCGTGGCTAGGTCTCACTGAGAAGAACTTGCTGAGTGAGTTGACAACCCAGGCCTGGGCACCTCCTCTCCATTTACCGTTGCCAAGAAGTCATTTCCATTCTGAAATTCTACGTTAAGTTCTATAGGATGGTCAGCAGACGTGGAGTCTCACCTGCATGGCATGGTGCCTTGGGAGCGAGACAGCCTAGGTTGGAATCCCAGCTCCACCACTGTCAGGGGGGGTCACTGTGGGCAAGTTACTCAGCCTCTGTCCTCCGTTTCGTTGTCTGTCACATGGGATGCTACTCCCACCCACCTCACGGGCTCCCATAGAGACATTAGTGGCACAGCAGGCCTCACCTGCCCTCTTGTCCTTGCTAGTCCCCTCCACTTGTTCCTGCTGCTCCTACTTCCCGCTTCAGGCCACAAACCCGAGTTCTTCTTGGTTCTTCCTTCTTCCCACATCCAGTTAGTTGGCAAGTACAACCAGCTTTTTTTTTTTTTTTGAGTTGGAGTCTCACTCCTTCACCCAGGCTGTAGTGCAGTGGCATGCACGCTCACGGCCACCCTAGCATCAACCTGCTGGGCTCCGGCGATCCTTCCACCTCAGCCTTCCGAGTAGCCAAAACCACAGACACGCACTACCACGCCTGGCTATTTTTTAAAAAATTTTATTGTAGAGACGAGGTCTCGCCAAGTTGCCCGGGCTGGTCTTGAACCTGCAGGCTCAGGCAATCCACTCTCCTCGGTCTCCCAAAGTGCTGGGATTCCAGGCTAAGCCACCGAGCCCAGCCTAGCTCTATCTTAAATACACCAATGTCTCTCCATGTCCACTGCCCCTACCCGGGTCAGGCCACCACTTTAACAGTCACAGAACTGGACTTGTCGCTCGACTCACCTGCTCCAACCACTTTCCACAGGGAAGCCAGAGAAACTTCTCTGACCAACCTATCTGACCACACCACCCTTGCTTTAAACCTTTCAGCTGAAGCTCCATTTCCCAGAGGTGGTCAAAATACCCTTCCCTGGTTTACAAGACCATGGCTCCCTCACCTGTTGCTCCCTCACCTGTTTCTCCAGCATAACTTTTTACTTCTCTGAGCTCTTAAATCTCTGGCAATATAGAGACCACCTTCAGTTCCTTGAATAAGCCACGCTGTCTCCCATCCAGGCCTTTCCTATGGTGTTCCCTCGGACTGGCTAACACCAACACATTCTTCTAGTCTTAGGGAAGAACTCCCTCCAGAATAATCCTGCCCAATATCACTGCGGTATTGTTACATAACGAGAAATATACATTTAATTTTCCAACCCTGCTTTCTGGCACAAGCTCCTTAGAATTTCCTAAGCAACAGTGATGAGAGGAACATCCTTGGTTCTTCCTAACGAGGCCCTTTCAACCACACCTGAGCTGGTGCTAATGTATGGTGACCTTGAAATGTGCCTTCTCGAATAGTATCGCGTCATCATTGATATATAGTAAGTGTATCTGTAATAAGGCCTAGGGTTAGAAGTATAAAGGAGTTGAAGTGAAATCATATCATAAGACCTGATGTTATAAGAAGGGCTGAGAGGGCTCCAGTTAGTGGTCAGGGGCTAGGATTTATTATATGATAGGCATGTGTTTGGTGGGTCATTATGTATTGCCATGTAAATAAAGGCTTACTAAGAGTGTAAATACATAGGCTTGGATAAGGGCTACGGCTAGTTCGAGGATTTAAGTAATATAAGAATAATGTTGTTGATACTGTGATGGAGCTAACTGATGATAGGACAGAGGGGGCCCCCCAATTAAATGTATAAGGGCAGTACTCTTGGGGGCGCCTAGATAGCTTCAGGAGGGGGCTGGCTGCCTGAAGAACCAACCACGTAATCAGAGGTGGAATACTTAGTTTCACTTCCTCATCCACCCACCTCTGGGGAGGAAGTTAGAGATTGAGCTAAGCACCAATGGCCAATAATTAATCAGTCACACCTACATAATGAATCCTCCATGGAGACTCCTAACGAATGAAGGGTTTGGAACGCCTCCAGGTTGGTGACCATCAAGGGGCAGAAGGTGGCCCGCCCGGAGAGTGCATGGATGTTCTGTGGCCCGCTTCCCCAATCTGCCCTGTGCACCTCTTCCTGTTGTCCTTAGCTGCATCCTTTATAAATCAGCCAGTAAGTGTAAGCAAGGTGCTTTCCTAAGTTCTGGAGCTGAGCTAGCAATTTTTCGTGGGAGCCCCTTGACTTTACGGCTGGTCAGTCAGAAGCACAGAAGGCCCGAACTAGAGACTGACATCTGAGATGGAGCAGTCTCGTGGGACTCAATTGTCAGCTAGTGGGATCTGATGCTGACTCCAGGTAGTTTGCGTCAGGAATGAATTACACTGTAGGACACCTAGCTCACTGATGTCTGTAAAGTTGGAGGACTGGCTGTTGGTGTACAGAAAAACCCCACACATGTGGTGTCAGAAGTGTTCTGTGGGCAAAAAACAGATCATAGGAATCTCTGAGCCAAAGACCACAGACGTGCCACTCACATGTCCCCAGCACTTTATGTTCACCCTGATCCTAGGACCCGTCACACTGAACTGCAATTGGCACTTCACCCATCTGCCTCACCCGCTCTTAAGTTTTTCGTCCATCCCTGCTGTGTCCTCACTGCCCAGCACAGGGCTGTGCACATGGCTTCACAACAAGCCGCGCTGAGAGTGAGGCATCACCCAAATTATCTTGCTAAGCAGCCACCAGATTGGGAAGAATATCAAAGTCCCACCAAAGCACCAGAACAGCCAGCCTCTGAGTGCCAAGTCACAGGAGGACCGACAGATGGAGGCGCACCACAGCAACGTGCCTGCTGTCCCAGGGAGGACAGGCCTGGCTGACCTCCTGCAGCCAGAGCTTCAAGAGATGACCTGTTTCCTCATGTCACGGTCTGCCCAGCCGCAAGCCACCCTGCCAGACAGTGCTGCACAGCAGCCCGACATACGAGTCAGGGGTCAGAGGCCAGCACACAGCTGTCTTTTTCTTTTAACCAGTCCAGTGAGACTAAAAAATCAGACCCTCTTCTATACAATCTGGAAAATTATCCTTTCCTTAAGCGATGTCAGAAATAGCTGTTGCAGCCTCTACGAGTCCTGGACTGGCACCTACATTTTAAACATTCTCACTATTGTGGATTGAATTGTGTCCCCTTAGCCCTACAAGTCCCAACCCCCAGTACTTGTGAATATGACCTTACTTAGAAATAGGATCTCTGCAGATATAATCAAGTTAAAACGAGGTCACGTTACACTAGAATGAGCCCTAATCCAGTGATTGGTGTCTTTGCAGAAAGAGGAGGGAAATCTAGACATAGACATATAGGCAATCAGGCCATGTGAAGACAGAGGCAGAGACTGGAATGATCTACAAGCCAAGGACTGCCAGCAACTACCAAAAGCTATGAGGCAAGAAAGAATCCTTCCCCTCTCTAAGCTCGGGCCTCCTTGGCGGCACAATGGCCAAATGCACCAAGAAGGTCGGAATCATTGGTAAATACAGGACCGGCTATGGGGCCTTGCTCCAGAAGATGGTGAAGAAGATCGAGATCAGCTAGCACGCCAAGTACACTTGCTCCTTCTGTGGCAAAACCAAGATGAAGAGACGCGCTGTGGGCATCTGGCACTGTGGCTCTTTCATGAAAACAGTAGCTGGTGGAGCCTGGACCTGCAATACCACTTGTGTTGTCACAGGAAAGTCTGCCATCAGAAGACTGAAGGAACTGAAAGACCAAAGATCTGAGTATCACATGTTCTCACTCATATTGTGGACCTTGAACAGCCAATGTAATACTATAAGAAAATGACTGACAGTGGTGGGAAACTATGGGAGGGGAGGAGAAAGAAGATGGGATTAATGGTAGTAAATATCTGTCTGGGGACAGGGAGACACCTCTTATCAACAAGGGTGCCTGAACGAAGCATATTTGTATACCTAACCCTTAACTGTACCCCACAATATCATAATAAAAAATACTGATTGATAAAAAAAGTATTTAAGAGTAAAAAGTGTATGTGATTACATATATGTATATGTATTTAAGAGTAAAAAGTGTGTGTGATTACATATATGTATATATATTAGATATATAAAATAGATATACAAAAAAGAAGAATGATCAAGCAAATATGGTAAGATAGCAATTGAGAATCTAGATAAAGGGTATGTAGGGTTCTTTGTACTATTCTTGAAACTTTTCTGTAAGTTTTAAATTATTTCAAAATAAAAAGACAACTATTAAATCAAAAAAAAAAAAAAGAAAGAATCCTTCCCGAGAGCCTTTGGAAAGAGCATGGCCCTGCTGACACCTTGATTTTGCCTATCTTGCCTCCGAAACTGTGAGAGAATAAACTTCTGTTGTTTTAAGCCACCCAGTTTATGACAGTCTGTTATGGAATTCCCAGGAAACTAAGGCACTCAAAAAAGTGACGTTAATTGGCTCCTTCCCTACCCAGTCAGCCTGCGTCCTCACAACGAATAAAAGTTCTATCACATATTCTTTTTTTTTTTTTTGAGTTGGAGTCTCACTGTTGTCCAGACTGGAGTGCAGTGGCTGCTCCCGGCCACCACAGCCTCGACCTGCTGGTCTCTGGCGATCCTTCTGCCTCAGCCTTCCAAGTAGCTAGAACCACAGGCGCTATCACATATTCTTTAAGAGCACTCTTCTAGAGCCTTTAGTTTTGTGTTGTATTTTTTTGAAGCCGTCACAAAAACAGCAGCTTTCTACAAACGATGCCCTGCTTTCTCTCAACATGTGAATATTTAATGCTTCTATCCCAGTCGGGTGCATATTAACACATTTGAGATCGGCAATTTTTTCACTTTCCTAATACTGATTGCGGGTAAAAACAAAAAAATCTGAAGCTGGTTGCTGCAAACTTCTGTTGGTAAGGACAAGTGAAATGGTCTTTTCTAAATTGTCATCTTTTTCACAATACAGTTGAAAGTTGCAGACATATCCAGTATTTGCCTCAGACACCACTCTGACTAGCATTCTGTACTGTGTATCTTTTATTTAGACTATAAATCGAATATATATTATTCAGAAACAACTTACAAAGACATAAATTCAAGTCAGCAGCAACCAGGAATTTGAAATGACTTAATTTCAGATCAGCGATCGTGAATGAGTTAATATAGAGAAGGACACCATTCCTAACCATGGAGAAGGCAAAGCCAAAGAAAGCTAAAACTTGTTTCCAGGTCTTACAGTCGACATTTCACATACTCAGCAAAGAGTTTATCTGTACAAGGACAATGAGGACCAGACACCAGCCAGCCATGAACGTGCACGCGTGTGTGTTTGCAAGCACAATGGACACCCTGCAAACCACTGGCTACAGCAGATAATAGGGGTAATTTCCAACTCCACATCTAATCTGGTAGAATATGAGATGCCTCCTCCCAACCCTCACCAAGTTCTCCAATGTAAACACATTTTTGGTTCTTCATTCCCATGTAGCTAAGTATCACAATACTTACTGGCAGTGAACAAACACTGACACCCAGAGGCCTAGATTGGTCAATCTCCAGTTTTACTGTCATTTGGCTTGATCTTTTGAAAGTATCACTTTCAAATCCCATTCTTTGGTACCAAAAGCTAAAGAGACCAACATCATTTAGCCTCAAGACAGCTCTGGGATAACCAAAGCTGAAGCTCTTTCCAGGTTACGAACAGCACTATTAACTGACTGCTATGAAAATAAGCAGGAGATATAATAAATACAAGATTTAAGGCACTTCTCTATAAATCACTCTCATAATTTTTACCACTTAATAGCATGCCAGAAGTCTCTAGTTCGTACCAGAAGTCATAATAAATATTAAAAGAGGAAAACTCATTTTTTAGAGACAACCCCTCTTCTGCGCTATTTTCAGTGATGACCTGTCAGGAGATAAGAAGTAGCTTGAGAACAGCAGAAAGTACACCAGCTTCAGGGGCCCAGATCTGCCATTTGAAAGTGGAGTGACGCACATGTTTAAACAGAGCTGTGGAAGTGTAGGTGACCCACCTCTGCGCAGACGGGGTGGATTCCAATTGTGCTGTCCAGCTGTTTTTTGGTCAATCCACATTTGAGTGCAGCTGCGAAGCCTTGTGTAACTTCTCCAGCATTTGGACCCAGTACGTGAAAGCCCACGACACGTTCCTAAGACATAAAGTCACAATTAAGCTGATTTTTCTCCCTCTTCTTCCTACACAGCCTAGAGTATTTCCCCAATCTATTCTAAAAGTCCATTTCAGAAATGGTAAAAGACTTAACACTTGCTGCTAACAGCTCTTCAGGCTAGAAACACCTGGCATAGGATGATACAGGGGGCACAATGATCACTTCAAGCAGGAAGGAAGAGACAAGAGTCAGCTACGAGCGGTGATGAAGACAAATGCAAAAGGAACCAAAATGGTCTGGGAAACACCATCAGAGGGCAGTGGTATCTGGACGTCCTGTATTTGGTTGTCTCAGCTCCACACAGACTATCTGTGGTGACTGTGACGCTTACAAGCAGTCATCCAAATTAAGAAATCATTTTAACAAGGTTTGGTGGGTAGACAGTGTAATTAGATGTTGTTAAGACCATTCCAATCTGAAAATGTTTTTTAAAGCAAAAGAAAAATGTCTGAAATGCCTGTGTGGGAATTATTTTGGATAAATTCTAAATCTCAAACTCAGGCTACTTAGGCTGAGAACAGAGAAATGTGACGCAGTCTACCGTTCAGTTGCTAAATCTTCAGAGCCGATTCTAACTAGACTCTCTAGTCTGGACTCCCCATAACAGATGAGGCAACTAAGGCTGTGGGTGCAGAGCTTATCTCAGCTTCCACTGCTCCCTGGAATCAACGAGGAGGTGGTTCTGCCACGTGTTCTCCTTCACATGATTCACCCTGACAGCCAGGGGTGAAGTACCATCAGGATGATGACTACTATAAAGCGCTCAAAATCTGCTAGATTTATATGCAATTATGTCAAAAGGTCTCAAAAAATAGTGAAATTTTTTAAAAAAGCAAGTTGCAGGGCTCTATTTAATGAGGACACCACTCTTAATTAAAGCATAAAACGCTGTATAATGTTGCATACGTAAGTTGGTGATAAACATAAAAACATAAACATGAGAGACGCTGCAACTTCAGAACAGGTCTGCCTCTCGAGGATTGAAGTCCAAAAAGACTATACCAGCACAGGATAACAGTTAACAGCATGGTCTACACTGCGTGAGATTCAATCACAGCCCTGGCCTTGACGAGGTATACATGATGTGAGCACTGTTACTTAACTTCCATGTACTTCAGCTTCCTCATCTATAAAAGGGGAGAAACAATAGCACACACCTCACAGAACTGTGTAAGGATTAAATAAGTCAGTGCCTGTAGACCTCTATAGTGCCTGGTACATAGGAAATGCTCAAAAAATGTAAGTGATCATAAACTGCATCTGTGATGGTTTATCTCTTACAAAACAAAAGCTCTGAAGTAAATGTAACAAAAATGTTAATATTTGCTGACTCTGGGTGGTGGGCACTTTCCCCATTTATATTTTAAATGTTTTATGTAAAAAACAAAACAAAACAAAACAGCATAGAACAAAAGCTAGCAGATAATAAACGTTGTAAGCAAAGACATTTTGACTGACTCAAAATGAGTAAAGCATGTCCCAAGGACAGTGAGGTTCTAGAAGTATGCTCAGGACAAAAGAGTAATGATAAGCATTCATCTTCTCTATTACTATCTTTACCTATGAAAATAATTGCAAACAATATCACTCTACTTATGACTTTATCTTAATTAAGACAGATTTATTGGTAATGAAATCATTGTTCATATTATACAAGCAATGCCATTTGAACAAATACAACAGTGAAAAAAGGACAACCTAATGACACATGGTTAAAATGGATTTGCTTGATAGGAAGGAAACTTTTAAGGTTTTGTCGACAGCCGTGAGCAACTCAAGTCTCTCTCACTAGAGGCAGTTACAGACAGTCACAGGGAGCACCTGCCATTCTCTCCTTTTGTCTACAGTAGACATGACGTCTAATGTGTGCTCAGATAAGCTCGTAACAAAACTTGTCTGAATAAGAAGCTCTGCACACAATTGTTCTGTATGTCACTATGTGGCTCGTTACGGGTTATGCTAATGTATTCACTTGTTAAACACATCAGTGATGACCCTTCTTGCAGACGATCCAGAGAAATGGTTCGTAAACAAAACAAAACAAAACACCTACCTGCAACTGTGCTGCTGTTTAAAGCAATGGTTTCTAAACAGGACACATGTCCTAATTATATCCAAATCTCAAGATAAATGATCCGAGTTTCTTAGGCTTTTGACATATAGATCCTTTAGCATGATTTATATTTTTCCTGAGGGGATTTTATAAAAAAAGGCAATGTGCCAGCTAGGTTAAAAATATTCCTAGGTCAATACGCACAATACCACGTAAAGAGAGTGTATTTTTATGTGTGCACATGTGCCCTGGGTCACAATGCAAAATATATTTCTGTGTGGCAGCAGTCAAAACAGTTTGAAACATACCAATGTTTTCAATCCCTTACTTTGTAGGTATAGAAACAAATCCTATTAGGTGCAGGAGTTTGCCCAAGGCCTTCAGGTAGGTGTTAACATGTAGTAGCAGGCAATGAAAGCTTACATCAGAGCCCAGTTAAGAGCTCTTTCTTGGTAGTGCCGGCTGCTGAGGGTCAAACCCATATCCCTCCTCTTCTTTTCTGTGGTTCATTATTTCTAGGCAGTCCATGACTTCACTGCTCCTCTCACATAAATACAAACACGACAGTTTTCAGGTCATGCCTTTGGATTCTCAACTCAGTACATTCCGACTGCCTGTCAACTACATGTAGGCCCGGTGCCAGCGAAGGGACAGCAGGCAGAAGCCAAGGTCCTTACTGCTGATGATGTCCACGTAGCTGGGAGATCGAGAGGTGAAATACGAAGGGAATACCGTATGCAGCATAGTCAAAATAGAGTGACACATTAAAATGAAACAGAATTATTAGAAAGGATTAAAAGAGAATTGCACTTACATTGTCTTTCATGTTACAGACTATTTTTGCATAACATTTGTTGTTATCTCTGGAAGGAATCGTCCATTCCAACGGCCAAAAGTAACTATGGTAAACCTGTGAAGATATGGTGAGAGACGGTGGAGACTTTGTAATAACTAGACTTTCATTAGACAGCAAAATTCATGGAACAAGTAAGAATCTGGTCAAAAGATAAATGACTTTAAACTCTCTGCTGCCAGGCACTTTTGCTAGAAGCTCATTCCTTAATTATGTCTATCTCAACCTCAAAAGAGTTAACTTTAAGTAGTAGCAACAACAAAAGAGCAAGGAAATGAGAGAAAGGAGCCATGTAACGACTTGCTGTCATGTATTCTCTCTCTCTCACACACACACCCCCACCCACTCACCCACTATATACCTTATGAAAATGACAACTTGGGCAGAAACAAATAAGATGCCAGGAATAATTACAGCAATTATCTAGTTTTCTTGCTTAATGCTTCCAAAAGACATTTCCTCCTTTGGCATTACCCATCAAAAGCCTGAATGGAAGGATTATAAGAGAAGGGAGGAAGGAGGGCTGCAAGGAGACATCTTTTATGGTTGACTAAATGGATTTTCTTCTCCTTCAACTCAATTCAAAACATGATTGGCTGCCTTTTAAAAGCATTATGAAGATTATTAAGATACAATAAGTATTCTCTATGTTGTAGTACAATGTAAATTCTTAAATAAATATTGGTAACAAAATTGAATAGTATAGTATCATAGTATCACAATTGTATAGGAAAAAATTATTCAAGAAACTACCCCAAATTGCTGTGTTACAGATGAAAGTCTATGAGTAATTATTTCCTCTTTTCCTTACATTTTCCAAATTTCTTCAATTACTATTACAACAAAGGAAAGAAATTAGCCTGGGCATGGTGGTTCATGCCTATAATCACAAAACTTTGGAAGGCTGAGGCAGAAGAATTGCTTGAGCCCACGAGTTCAAGACCTAAGCAACATAATGAGACCTTATTTCTACATTAAAAAAATTTTAAGTTAGGTGGGTGTGGTGGCATGCACCTATAGCCCTAGCTACTCAGGAAGCCGAAGTGAGAAGACTGCTTTAGCCCAGGAGTTCAAGGTTACAGTGAGCCATGATCATGCCACTTTACTCCAGTCTGGGCAACAGAGTGAAAGCCCAACCCCCCACCAAAGTCAAAGATAGCCTATCAAGAAATATGAAATATATATTCAGAACCTTACAATGTGTTTATTCGTTCATTTGCTCACTTTTAGTTCTTTATTTTTGAGTTGGAGTCTCACTGTGTTGCCCAGGCTGGAATGCAATAGCATGATCACGGCTCATTGCAGCCTTAAACTCCTGGGCTTGGGTGATCCTTCCACCTTGGCCTCCAACAGTGCTGGGATTATATGCATATGCCATGGCACCCAGCAAGGAACCTTAAAATCTAAACACTTTTTGACAGGAACTCTATGCTCAAAAAATAATCAGAGAAACAATGAATTGTGAAGGTGTTCATTATTCTATTTATAATAATGAAAACTGTAAACAACCTAATGAAAGAAGAGCTTAACAAATTACTGTACAGCAGCTCTTAAAAGAATTAGTACACATTTAAAAAATGAAGTTCTTAGAGAATTGCAAGACAAGGGAAAATGCTCAAGACATAATACTAATGTAAAAATTGCAAAGAAAAACTTGCAGATAAGTTAATCACACTTTGAAAGAAAATTAAGACGTATGTACCCACACATAATCATATATATACACATACATACAATAGAAACACATAAAGATACTTAAGAGAAAAGGAGGCTGGAAAGAAATATGCAGAAATATTAACAGCAATGATCAGTTCATGAATTAAAATCTTTTTTATATTTTCCTAATTTTTCAAACCTTCTATAATAAAAATAAACTATTTTTATAATCAGAAGGAAATGCTAATAATATGTTACTAAAGAGACCAAGATAGTACATATGCTACTGCCCAGGCACATAATAAAGAAAATGATTACGAGATTTAAAATTGGCTTTTATATCATAAAATTGACTTTTTTCTTTTTTTTGAGTTGGAGTTTCACTCTGTAGCCCAGGCTGGAGTGCAGTGGCACACTCATGGCTACTGCAGCCTCCACTTGCTGGTCTCAGGCAATCCTTCCACCTCAGTCTTACAAGTAGCTGAGACTACAGGTGCATGCCACCACACCTGGCTAATTTGTTTGATTTATTGTAAGGCCGAGGTCTCGCCATGTCGCTCAGGTATTGAACTCTTCTCACCTGGGCCTCCCAAAGAGCTGGGAATACAGGTATGAGTCACCGCTCCTGGCCTATAAAACTGACTTTTATTCACCTATCTGGTCATTTAGAAGGTTTTATTGAAAACTTTTCTTTCCCAAATAATTCAAAATAGCAGTCCTTTGGGGTAGCATCATTTATACAAATGCATGTATTTTGCATGCGTTGTCCTTGATTACATGATAAAAGTTGAGCAGCAAAATTAGTATCAATTAGTGTAGTGCTAGAAACAAAGTAATAAGTATTATTAAGGGGCAGAACAGCAAAAATGTAATTTTTTTTAGTTTCCTTCACTTTCTTATTTTTTCAGATTTCCAACAATATCATTTTAACAATTTTTACTACAAATAAAGCTAATAATGTGGTTTTAAGAAGAAGAAAATATTACTGGGTCAACTGAAAAAAATTGGAAAATGGAAAGTAAATCAGATATAAATATTGTATCAGTATCAAAAAAAAGTGTATCAGTATCAAAAAAAAGTTTGCTCTTATATAACAAAATAACTTTGTTCATAGGGAACACACAATGAAGTGTTTAAAGAGTTAAAGCAGCACTTAACTAGTTCTCAAATGTTTCAGGAACACAGACACACACACACACACACAGATACATATAGAAAAAGAGAGAGAATATAAGAGAAGATCTCCTGCAAAAGACAGAATTATCTTTTTTGGAGGGTGAGCCCCTTGTAGTAAACTCGGAATGTGTTCCTCCAGATCAAACGGTCAATCGAAGTTTTTACCTGGAAGTTATGAGAAAGTTGCGCCATGATTTGCTGAAGAAATGTTCTGAGTTGGGGCAGACAGGTTCTTCCACCATGGGAACACACCTGCCTCATACTGCACTGAGTGTCCAGCAGTTTGGACCAAATACAGCATGACCCCCCCCCATTCACCTGATCTTGCCCCAAGTGACTTTTTTTTGTTTCCCCAGATGAAAAAAGTCCTCAAAGGGAAACGGCTTGCTGATGGCTTGCTGATGTGGAAGAGGGGAAACAAAAAAACGGCAGAGCACTAAAAGGCATCAAAACGGATGAGCTCAAAAACTGATTTGAGCAGTGGAAAAAGTGTCTCAAGAGGTGTATTGCATCACATGAAGAGTACTTTGAAGGTGACTGAAGTTTAAACATGTGAGGATAAATACACACATTTTTATAAATTAACTTCAGGTTTTTGTGGGTCTCTCTCATTTAAAAAAGTGAATCAGACAAATGGGCAAAATGTTAATCATGCATGAATGTGGACAATGTATATACAGAAGTTCTTTGTACTATTTTTCAACTTTTCTGTATCTGAAATTACGATTTTGAAGGGAAAAAAAGTCACTTAGTATAGGCAAAAAAATGAAAAGGAAAACATACCTCAATATTTTCTTCTCCAAATTTTTCCATAGCTTTCTCTTCAGAAAGGCCACAAGCACCATATTCCAAAGGAGTAAATACAGTTGTTGGAACATTTTCATAGTCACACTGTTTAAAAATGGAGGTAAAGAATTTTAATAGGCAAAGTTACAACTTGGAAAAAGAGGTACACTTCAAAAAGGGTTCAAAATTGAGAGAGGAAAGCAGACTAATAAATTTCTGCCAAAAGCATGTGAAGTCCCAGCCCCAGATACTAATTAATCTACCAGATTGAGAACCATTAACTTATGTGAAAAGCTGTAGTAGGAGTCTGGCAAGACTCATAATGAGCAAGAGTCATGCAGCTTCTCCATTCACCTAAGCAACTGATGTTACCAGCAATGCCGCACTTTTTCTCCCCTTAATAAAGCAGCAAACAACAATACTGGTGTACTCTATGCTGACAATCTCATGTTATCAGTGATAAAAATTAATAGACTCTTTAGAACATCAATTAGATAATATAAACTAAGAGGTATAAAAGCATTTTTTACTTTTGGCCCAATAATTCCACCTTTAGAAAGTTACTAAAGTAAGATTATACTTTAGTATAATCTTATACTTATAGTAAGATTATAGATAATATATTATTATAATGTAACATACACATAACAATATATCACTATGTTTATAACATATCACACTAATATAATAATAACTTAGTAGAAAAGGCTACATGTATTAACTGAGCATTGCTGCAGTACTCAACAGTGGCAATACTGAAGTGGCTTGAAAATCCTACAACCGGGCAGTGGTTCCACAGGACATATTCTCAATGTAATACTACACAGCCATTAAAATGGTGAAGATCAGAGGGAAAAAAGGTTAGCACTTATGACAGTATTGTTCAAAGCATATTATATGATGCTAGTAGATATAAATAATAAGGGTTCTGTACTCAAATGAATTTGTAAAAAGTTAAGCAAATAAACAGGTTTCTCTAGAGCCTTTAATATGCTGCATGAATTGTGAAAGAAATACATTCTGTAAATGCCAAGTGTGTTTGTAAATATCATTTGGTAAAAACTTGCACATAAAGGTGAACCTAAGTGACATTCTGCATTTAAAATACGAGAACTGCAATTCTCATTCTCTAAAACAGGGAAGTGAAATCTTTCAAACGTGCCCTCCACTAGAACAATAAATATAATCTTTTTCTCTAAAAAACGTGAAAATAAACCCTTGAAATTCTCTAATTCTCAAGGAAAGGCAGACATTCACTTGCAGCCATAATGGCATATCAGAGATCAGATTTAGTTTCCTGCTTTAAATAACCAGCAAGCCAGTAGGCAGTGCAAGCCTGTAGTCCCCGTGGGACGAGAAGAGACAAGGTGAGCCCTAGAAGTGCTCCAGCTTACTGCCCACAGGCAGCTTCTAGGCCTCCACACTGGAGAGGGAGCACAAACACAGCCCAGAGGGTCTTCCTTAGTTATGGAGACAGAGATCACAGTTCAAGGAAGCCAAGGTGCCTTGAAGCTGCAGGAAAAGAAAACCAAAGAGGATGGAGCCCCACAAAGAGTTCCTGAGATTTGCAGAGGACCTCTTAAGATGACGGCTGAGACGTGGAAGGAAATGTTCAAAAGAGAGGAAAAGAGCCAACAATTTTTTTAAAAAAAGAAATTTTGTGTTCTTACATGTTTATACTTTGGTTATTGTTGGTATATAAAAATAGTTCTTGCCATTTTAGGAAACTACAATGATATAAATTCAAGAACAAATTAAGTGCATCTCAATCCCAAGCTAAATTTCTTTCTTTTTGTTTTTTTTTTTTTGAGTTGGAGTCTCACTCTGTCACTCAGGCTGGAGTGCAGTGGCAAGCTCACGGCCACCGCAGCCTCGACCTGCGGGGCTCAGATGATCCTTCTGTCTCAACCTTCCAAGTAGCTGGAACTGCCGGCACACAACACCATGCCCGGCTACTTTTTTTTTTTAATTATAGAGATGAGATCTCGCCAAGTTGCCCAGGCTGGTTTCAAACCCGTGGGCACAGGCAATCCTCTCACCTCGGCCTCCCAAAGTGCTGGGATTATAGGCATGAGCCACCACACAAGCTCCAGCTATATTTCTAAATGCCCTTCCTTTGCTTGCCAGATACTCAACTGCAACAAGGAACACAATATGTAATTTGAAGAAACAGTCTTGTTAAATTTATTCCAAATAGTAATATGAACCAACTGCTATTCCCTGGATGATCAGTCATTATGGTATTCAAAATCTTTTGACCTTCAATCTGTTAATTTCAAAGAGAGATTGTGCTATAATCCAAAATAACCCCAGGCAAAAAATAAATTTCACTAGCATCATTCTGTGAGGTTTCCATTATTGTAACCAACTGAAATCAGCCCGTGATGATTTATACTCAAGGAAAACGGGTAGTGCAAAAATTCTTTACAATTAATGTCTCCAAAATCCTTTGTTAAAAAGTAGGTTATATTTATTCTTTTCTGGCCTTCTGGTTCCATGATACAGAGTCTCACAAGTTTCAATTTCTACACTGACTTTAAACATTTTTTTAACGTATTAATGTAATATTTAACATTCATCATCCTAAGGTGGAAAGCAATTTTTATAGAAACCCTAAAAAGTGGTTTGAGCTACTCTGCACACTGACATTACCTAAATCCTCAAATCCTTTTACAGCCTAGACAGGGCCATAAAAAGATTTAGAACATTATACTCATATTGGTAACAATGAAATTGATGTAAAATGCAACTGTTATAAGTATGTGGAACATAGCGGTGCTGAAGTAACAATGAAATTGATGTAAAATGCAACTATTATAAGCATGTGGAACATAGCAGTGCTGAAACTTGATTAATCAAGTTCTTTTTATTCACAGTGACAACTTTCAAAACAAAAGTCACAAATGTATGGTAGCCTCCATAATGTCTTGTTTAGAAAGCAAACCTAGAATGCCATCACCAACTAGATTATTCAAGCCCTAGAAAACTTCCCAACTACGCCCTGAGAAGGGAGCTGGGAGTATCACCAGCAGCAGTATTTAGAGGGTGACAGTCGTGTTACTTACCTTGATGGTGGATCCTGCATAAAGCCTCTGGGCCAGCAGTCTTCCTGCCTGGATTGCTACTGGGGTGAGCTCCAGCTTACCCTCCAGGATATCACCAATGGCATAAATGTAAGGCACGTTGGTCTGTTCTTCATCTGTGACAGGTATTTTCCCAGTCCTACAAAGTTACTCAGTTAAGAATCATCATCAATTACTATTAATTACTTAGAACAAAATCCCCCTTTTCCTAAAAAGCCCAAATCTGTGATTCTAGCTGAGGGCAATTTCTAATGCATTAAAAATAAGAATAAAATAGCTGGGCGCTGTGGCTCACGCCTGTAATCCCAGCACTTTGGGAAGCGGAGGTGAGAGGATTGCCTGAGTCCAGGGGTTTGAGGCCAGCCTGGGCAACTTGGCAAGATCTCATCTCTACAATAAATCAAAAAATTATCTGGGTGTGGCAACGTGAGCCTGTGGTTCCAACTACTTGGAAGGCTGAAGTGGAAGGATCGCCTGAGCCCAGCAGGACGAGGCTGCAGTAGCCATGAGCATACCACTGTACTTCAGTCTGGGCAACAAAGTGAGACTCCGACTCTAAATAAATAAATAGGCTGGATGTGGTGGCTCATGCCTATAATCCCAGCACTTTGGGAAGCCGAAGTGAGAGGATTGCCTGAGCCCACAGGTTCGAGACCAGCCTGGACAACGTGGTGAGACCGCATATCTACAACAATCAAGAAAAATGAGCTGAACGTGGTGGCGCATGCCTGTAGTTCCAGCCACTTGGAAGGCTGAGGCAGCCATGAGCGTGCCACTGTACTCCAGCTGGATGGCAGAGTGAGACTCCAACTCAAAAATAAAAATAAATCATAAATAAATAAATTAATGAAACAGTTCAGAGGACTGTTTATAGTGACAATTCTGGCCACTATGTTGAAAATCAAAGAAATAAGAAAACTATAAGAAATCTTAGAATGAAAGAACTACAAAACAGAAGCTCAGAGGAAGGATTCTAAATTATACTAATCAAAAAAAAAGAAAAAGAAAACAAACAGGAAATATTAATGTGAATGGCACTGGAAGGAGAAAAGGTTTTCTAAGCCTAAAGAAGGTATTCTTCATCTATGGTAAAAATTAACTTAAAAAAACCTAAAACTTAGAACTGATCAGTGCTGTAAATAGATGCAACAGTACTCAACATGACATAATGAGGATGTCTTTCTTACTTTTCATTTATCTTCACCCCGACAGTTTCTAAGCCAATTTTTCTTGTGCAAGCATCTCTTCCTATTGCCAGCAACACCTGAAAATTTTTCGTATATTAGTGACTAGTCACAAAAAGGCTTTGCATGAATTACTTCATCCTATTTTTTCTGTTTGTTTATTTACTTATATATTTACTTATTTACTTATTTATTTAGAGTTGGAGTCTCAATCCATCGCCCAGGCTGGACATAAGTTGAGCTGGGATTACAGTTGAGCCACTGAGCCTGGCCTTTTGTGTTTATTAAGCTAATTTAATTTCATTTTCCAGAACTGGAAATAAACATTTCATTTAGAAAATAACACAAGAGTGATTGGGCTTGGTGGCTCAGCCCGTAATCCCAGCACGTTGGGAGGCCAGGGCGAGTGGACTGCCTGAGTGTATGGATTCGAGACCAGCCCAGGCAACTCGGCAAGACCACATCTCTACAATAAAAAAAAAATCACAAAAATTAGCCAGGCATAGTAGCACACGCCTGTAGTACCGGCTACTTGGAAGACTGAGGCGGAAGGACTACCGGAGCCCAGCAGGTTGACACTGGGTGACGGAGTGAGACTACAACTCAAAAAAAAAAAAAAAAAGAAAATAACACAAGAGTTTAAACAAATAAAAATCTTTATAAAAAATCCTTTAAACAGGTTAGAGCAGAAATCCTTTTTCACTTCTTTTTAAGAGAAAGTAAGTTAATAATTCCTTAACAAACCTATCCAAGTTTACAGGCAAAGACAGCACAGCCTATGACTGAATTTGGTTATTTTTTAAGTAGCAGGCTGGGAAGATAAAACAGAAGAACACGGGACAGAAATTCTGGCACATCTAAAAATTGTGGCGTCTTCATATAGCCACTCGATAAACAACATTTAAAGTTACAGTGGAGAAAATCTGAAGCCATCTCTGTACTAAAACAAACGACAATATCACAAGTGACTACGATGCCTTAGATTGGCACATAGCCATGGCACATTTTGGAAACAGCCCACAGCCAGTACCCAGCAGATACCCAGTGAGCACATTATTTGCTTTCTGGTAAACACTGATCCCGGTCAATTCCTTACCGTATTGTATTCTCCTTCGATAGTTTCCTCACTATGGGTGGACTGAGCCACCACTCGGAGACGGCCTGGTGTTCCCGCTTCAATTTGTTCAACCTATAAAAGTGGTAATGTTTTACTCTGAAATAAATAAATTTATCAGGGAGGAAAACTGTACCTTCCCCTTCTCTCTGGTTAACCCAAAGTTAAACATAAAATCCTGCTTGAAAGGTCTTTTATGCTCCCTCACTTTAACCATCAGGATGGTGATTCTTTAATAATTTATCCCCTTCTTTTTCACTGCTTCCCATTGTTTGCTAGAGAGGCTTTCTTTCAAATAGTTCTCACTCAGGATAAAATTCAGGGAGAAAAGTGGGGAAGAAGAAAGCCAGGGAAGCACACTAAAATCTCTAGAATTAGTCAATGACCTGCTGCTTCCCCAGGTTCCCATCCTGTAAATCAGCCAGACCATGAATCCCAGGGAGAGTCCCTGTTGCCCAAATTCAGAGATTCTCTTTTCACTTACAGACGTTCAGCTTTCATTAACAAAGGACAGTTATTGGGTAGGTCAATAATGAAATACCTAACAGCCAGAAAGTCCTAAAAGTCACAGTGAGCGAGGAGACGTGTGTGTTTTTCATAAGCAGAGGTGGTCTCTCGTTGTTGAACTGCAGAGAGGAACGAGCCAGCCCTGATACTTGCACAAGTGACAACGAACATACCACCCTACTATATACAGATGCTAACTGTCACTTACAGACTGAGTTATAACCTGAAAACCCTATCTACTAAAAGCATTGTTAAGAATGCAGTTAACCTTGGTCTCTGAATAACAGCCAAATCATGAGTTTATGTAAAATATTTCTTGAGAGAAATCAGTCAGGTCACTTATGATTTCTATTCTACCTTTAAAATACAATCACTCTGCCAAGCACAGAGGTTCACAATGTAACTCCAGCACTTTGGGTTGTGGTGGTAAGAGGACTGCCTGAGCCCAGGGGTTTGAGACAAGACCGGACAACTTGGCAAGACCTTGTCTCTACAATAAATAAAGAAAATTAGCTGGGATGGTGGTATGTGCCTGTGGTTTCAGCTCCTTGGAAGGCTGAAGAAGAAGGAACACCTGAGTCCAGCAGGTTCAGGCTGCAGTGGCCATGGGCATATCACTGCACTCCAGCCTGGGTGACAGAGTAAAATGCCAACTCAAAAAAAACATGTCTATATCTATATCTATATTATAGATATAGATATAAATAAAATCACTGTTTCAGAAAACTGTCAAGGGTCATTTTAATTTTGACATCAATAAATAGCAACAATTTCCTTATTTAATTTCCTTCTTATATAGCTAAACTTCTCTGAACAGGCTGGAAGTCTTTCCTATTTAATTTAAATCAGAATGTTCTAATCTTTGGAGAAGAGGTGAATTGGTCTATAGTTTAAGTTTGTTTCAACTTGGATCCAGTCTACTTGTTTAGTTAATCCCTATCTGCACCCTACATCTCTATAATAAAATAAAATTGAATTTAAAAAACAAGGTTTGTTTCAAAGTGGTAGGTGTAAAGGGCCTCTTCCACCTCCATCCTTATTCACTTTTGTGCTCCTGTCAGGTATTTTCTGTATCTAGAGCAATATGGTTCCCCAGAGCCTTTTTGACATACTATCTTCTCTGACCAAAATGCACTCGTTTGCCACAGAAGACTGTTCTACTTAGTTACTTTGTAATACAGCAGGAGTTTATTAATACCTAGTGAAGGGAATTAGATACCCTGGTAACCCTATTTTGATAGGCATAATCCCCAGTTTTCAAAAGGGTCCCCAACTCCCAAAATGTTATGGTATTATACAAGAAGATGTTACTTTTTTAGCCATTACAGCATATATACCCAGCTGTTCTCTAATCATAGTCCTAATACAAGTATAGCACATATACCTCTACTCCACCCCCTGAAACAGCTACAGTCATCTAGCACTGATAACTCTCAAGAAATTTGTGACTTAATCTTTACAACAGTATTATGAGACAGATTCACTTTAGACTTAATCTCTGCCAGGTACTTTTCTAATTACATACTTTATAAGTATTGGCTAATGCAATCCTCTTAAGAGCATTTAGATGCTATTATCAATCTCATTTTACAGAAGAAACCAAGGTTGAGAAAAGCAACTCTCCCAAAAGTCATAGAGCAATAAAACTGGTAGAACAGTATCTGAATCCAGATCATTCAGATTCCAAAGCTCGTACTTCTATCTACCAATGTTAAGAGATTCACAGTCATGCAAAGAATTCAAGTGAACCCAATGAGATTTTTTTTAAAGTCAGTTACAATTTTTGAACTTTAACAAAAGTCTAATCCTTACTTGCACTAAAGAAAATTATCTATTAGTATGAGATATAAGTGATTGATTTTGTCACTCATGTATCAAAATATTATGATAATGTTAACAAGCCTCAGGTATGACTTGGCATATTTACACCTTTTCAAAAAAAGATAAAAAGAGCAAAAAAGGCTAGCCCACACAACAAAATGAGATAACGTTTTCAGTGATGCCAGAACTATGTAGCATATATGTTGATTATACTATACGCCAAGGGGAAATCTTATGAAGGGGGGAAAATCAGCCTAGTCTTGAACTCTCACTTAAATCTTTGGTGCACATGAAGAAACAAAGTATTAACAGACCAAAGAAAACAGAAAAAAAGAAATGCATAAAGGGAAGCATTAAACAGAAAGAATCAAAGGTAAGAAAGTTGACTAAATAAGAGATTATTAATCTATAAATAAAAATAAAGCTCCTTGGGTGTTTAGGTGGTAGGCAGGTACAAATGTACACACCAGTGTATAACAGCTGAGGCATCAGAGCACTCCTGATGGTTGAAGACCCCGAAAGGATACTTCCACCACCAACTAAACTCTCCTCTCACCTTTTAGCATAAGTATAGAATCAGCAAAGCTATAGGCAACCCACTTACTTTAATTGGTACAAATTGTTTTATAAACTTGATTCCATGTTCTTCCATGTGTTCACCAATTTTGTTGGCCATATCCTGGTCAAATCCTCTGAGAAGAATGGACCGTACCATAACAGTGACGTCTAAACCAATACCAGCAAGAAATCCAGCACATTCCAAAGCAACATAGGATGCTCCAACCACCAGGGTCTTACCCGGGCAGTAAGGTAAGGAGAAAAGATCATCACTGAAAATAAATTTGACAAAAGAAAAAATGTTTATATATGAATGATGACTAAGTCAAAGTAATATTTTTACTTTCATAAGAATGAGATACTTTTATGATTATAAACATTCAATTAGTTACACATATGATACATGAGAAGTTTTCATAAGGTCTTAGACACTCCTCCCTTTCCTGTCACTCAGTTGCTTTGGGAGTAACTCAAGCTACCCATGGCTAACATAACAAACTTCTCATATTAGTCTGACTCACAGTCACAAAAAATGATATTAAACTGTTTGGAACAAATTATGCATCTGCAAATCCAAACCCCCACCCTCATCCCACCACTTAGTTCTCTCCGAGGTGGGAAAACCTGTGTTACTTCTCAACTAAAACATCTAGTTAAAAGTAGGGAGAATGGTGAGAAAAAACTTTCAATATCTTGTGATATAAAAACCAACTGTAGAGAGTAAAACGTGACAAAAATCTTTTAGTTGAGTTAGGAATATACAAGACATAGAGAGATCATAAAAGCACTATTAGAGAATTTACAATATGAGGAGGGCTGGTATTGTAGGATGAAAAGAGGCCATTTTGGTTATATTAGAAAAGCCACTTAGAAAAGACTTAAAAACTTGTATTCTTTTGTAGCTGAGTTGGGCTGAAAGTAAAAGCCACCGCCTGGATTCAAAAGTGGACATTTTCCTATTTGCCCCCCCACCCGCACCCCTCCTAGCATGGCCTTGCCCAACTGGCCTATCTTATCTAGTAGCTATTGCTGGTGCTGAAGAAGAAACAGCTGGCAAGCCAGACCACCTAATGATCAGGAGAGTGGACCAAGGCTGATGGGAGTATGTCTGAAAGCCTAGAGTGGGCATGGCCAACCTCTCTTCCATCTGTGAATACAAGGACATCAGACTGTTACAGGCCAGGGCTCTGGGAATAAAAGATTGTTACAATTATAATTTAAAGCTATCATCTTAAATGTTATGGCTTTTTCTTCTTTCCAAATACTGCAATTGTCTGCTGTCTGCTGCTTCTAAAAAAAAACTGTAAAAGAACATATTATAAATTCCAAAATGTTATCTAAAATGTCAGTATGACCGGGAGACTTTGGGCCACATCCATGGTCAGATATCAAAAACTGTTAACATAAATCTCGATTCATGCTAAAACTGCATGTAGGCTTCAAACTCAGCGTGGGTAAAGGACTATGAATTTGCAGTATAAATACTAGAATGAATTTGTGTTGCTTTTAGCGGGTTTCTTGGCAATGATGCCAACGTTTCTCCCCATAACCTGGTTATAAAAATTAGACACTCCCTTTTCTCCCAGCCTCTGCCTTTCGTATTTTAACTGGCCGTGAGTGACAGCAGCTGATTTATTGAACTGGGCTGTAACACTGGGGAGCAGTGGCTCATGCCTGTAAACCCAGCACTTTGAGAGGCTGAGGCAGGAGGACTGCTTGAGCTCAAGTACGAGGCCAGCCTAGGCAACACAGTGAGAGCAGGCTCTACAAAAAATAAAAACAAATTAGTTGGGCATGGTGGCACATGCCTATAGCCCCAGCTACTCGGGAGGCTGAGCCTAGGAGGTGAAGGCTGTGGTGAGCCATGATCGTGCCACTGCACTTCAGCCAGGGTGATACAGTGAGACCCTGTCTCAAAAAAAAAAAAAAAAAAAAGAGCCTGGTGTGGTCTGAATGTTTATGTCCCCCCAAATTCGTATGTTGAAATTCTAAACCCCCAAGACGATGACATGAAGAGGTGGGACCCTTGGGAGGTGACTAGGTCATGAGGGCAGAGTTCTCATGAATGGGGTTTGTGTCTTTATAAAAGAGGCCCCAGAGATCTGCCTTGACCTTCCACCATGTGAGGACATGGAGATGACTCTGTCCATGAACCCGAAGGGGCGCCCCTCGTCGGACGCCAAGTCGGCCAGTTCCTGCATCTTGGACTTCCCAGCCTCCAGAACCATGAGAGAGACGTTTTTACGACTTGCAAGCGGTGCAGTTTATCGTAGTTTTGTTAGAGCAGCTTGAATGGACTAAGAAAGAGCCCATCCAAGAAGAGAGCAATGGCAGTGACAACAGCTGCCATCAGAGCTGCCCCTGGATGAGGCACAAGGGATAAAATCATATTACCAAAAAAAGGAGCCTTGAGGAGTCCAGTAATTTATAACATAGTCAGAAACTCCAGGGCCAAAAAGCATCTAAGAGGACATATTTACCAACAATGTGTCTTAATGAACTCATACCTTAAACTCCTAAAAAATGTCAGCAGTGTCACCACTTGCTAGGCAAAAATAAGTGAAAGTACCAAAACTGCCATGCTTGACTCACTTATTTCAGAAGGTCCCTCTACAGTGATGCTGCAAACACTCAGACAGCAATGAGAGGGGACTACAGTCTGTTAAGTCTAAATGGCCTGCCACCCTCTAATTCATTTAGTGTCCACTCTGCAAATGTTAAAAAGGTAACGGGTCATCCTAGTTTTGCAAAGACTCAATGCACATTCACATGTATCGTACTTCTTTTACAAAATGTTTGTGAATATCCATCTGGCTTTATTATATACTTGTATACTCACATGTGCTTAAGTAAATTTCAAATACAAACATAAACATAAGTAAATACCTATATGCAAGTATGTCAGTGATATTAACTCTGTAAGGTGACCAGTGCTTGTCGTTTTCAATGTTTTAAATGTTCTTGTCTAAAATAAATTTTCCTTTTTCTATTTATACCAAACTCTGTCTCCAGAGAGGGCAAAACAAGGCAAAGAACGCTGGTCTGATGCTCAAGAAACTGACTAAGTGAGTTTGAGAAAAAAGACAAAAGTAAAACCCACGATGGGTATGCCGTTTCCTCCCTGCTTTTCTTCCTTACCTGCTGATGCAGTATTCTTTGTCACCAGGGATGCCCAAATAACGCGGTCTTTCACCAGTGGCAATAAGAAACCTCTCAGCAGAATAAATATTTTCTTTGCCTCTGTTATTTGTTGCCTACAAAGAAACCAATATGAAAACTTTAATAATTATCATTATTCATTAGATTTATTTAGAATTGCAAACTTTATAGTAACAAAGGCTGTTTACCACATTGTCTGAAATAACTTGTAAGGCCGAGTAGCTAAAAGACTTGCTCAAGGTCAAAATGAATAAGCGGCAGAGCCAAGTTTCAAACCCAGGTAATCTGGTCCAGGACCCTTGCATGTTCCCATACCCACACAGAAGCCCCGGAAGAAGGTGGGACAACAGGACCAAGCTAGATGGTCTGGGTCACCGTGGTTATCACTTTTATGATAGTACTTTTTATACCTAAATACTTTCCAACCAAAGTTTTACAAAAAAGCTACTCTGGATATCACACATTTACCTTAATCCTATGAGGACCAATGAACTGGCCATAAGCATTCTCATAGACAACCTTTTTCTCCCGCAGAGCCACTCGATAGCCCCAGTTCAGAGAGCCAATGTGACTCTGTACAGCTTCTGTCATTTTCTCCCAATCATGTTTAACTGCATAAGAAAATAAGACAAAATGTTTAGCTTGTTTAACTTTTCAACTCCTGACAAAGATCATTTCTCAGCAACCATTCACATGAAATACAAAGAACAGAGTTTGAGCACAAATGAGACCTTCTCATCTTCAAGTATTCTTTCCCTTTTAGAAGACTACCTACGATTAAATATGTAAGGATTCTTGACAATTCTCAAGACTAAACCAAATGCAAACATTTTTCTTTTTCTAGAAAGGAACTTGAATTTTACTTTGGATTGTAAATAATGATTGCTAGGGTATATTAAGGCTTAGGATTCTGTGTTTGCAGCAAAATTCAAGAGATTCTGCCACAGCCAGGTTTGGAGTGTTTATGCCAGGGACTGGCAAACTATGGCATCATGAGTCAAGTCCACCACCATTTTGTAAATGAAGTTTTGTTGAAATATAGCCGCATTCATTTATTTCCGTATTTTCTTCTTTTTTTTTTTTTGAGTTGGAGTCTCACTCTGTCGCCTAGACTGGAGTGCAGTG
>NW_007123762.1:137447-148320 GCF_000164805.1 Carlito syrichta
GCCTCCCAAAGGCGCGGGACTACAGGCTGAGCCACCGAGCCCGGCTATTTCTGTATTTTCTAGGGCTGTTTTCACACTACAATGGCAGAGCTAAATAGCTATAACAGAGATGATATGGCCCAAAGAAGCCTACATATTTGCTATCTGGCTTTTTAAAGAAAAAGTCAACTATCCAAATCCCCCTTCAGACAGAAGATTTTAGGAGTTCATCTCATTTCTCCCCAAACCCTATTTTATCAAAGAAAGATCTTTTTTATTTTACCACATTAAATTAATCCTTTGAAGTCAGGGCTCTAAAGTAATATTAAAAATCAAAATTTCAATGAATTATAAAAACAACACTTTGCCACTGAATAATTACTATCTTATCAATGACTAGAAAAAAATAGGATATGGGGGTATAAATATCCTCTGGTGGAAGGGAGAAGGCAGTGCTGGGGAAGCTGTAGTTTGGAAGGAAGAAGAGAATCAACATACATTGAAAACTTCTCTCATGGAAACAAGGAACCTGAGTCCCTAATTCAGTAGTTAAGCAGCCAGCTTCACCAGCACCACGGCACTGAATGCCCACCTCTAGAAGGGGGAATGGCAGCATAGTAATTGGTCTGTGATTGTCTAGAGAACATATCATGGATATGTTCAATTCAATTACCAAAGAAGGTTAGAACTAGAGCAAACCTTAAGAGGTAAGTTCAATTAAAAAAACAAAAGTAACTGTGGAGACCACTGTGGTTGTAGTGTCAGAAGGACCAGGTGCCCAGCACTGGGGAAGGCTGTAGAGAGCCTGGGTCAGCCTACCTGTCTGGCCTCTGTCTACCATCAACTACAAGAAGAAAAGGCAGGACTCACTACTTCTTTACCAGGAATGAGACAGAATAGTCTACAACTCACCACATGCACCAATCATCTAGTTGCAATTATTACCAACATCTTATCAAATTTCTTTTTCTATCCTTCTCTCTCCCTCATAAGGGTCTAAGGAAACAGATGCAAACCCAACTAAAGAAAACTGATTTCCTATGACTTCAGACTTGAAAAAAGTACTGCTGATTTTAAATGAGAAGTAAAAGCATCAACAAAGGAAGCACGACTAGTTTTGAGTGGGAGAAAATTTTTCATAGCATGTATTTTATAGCCTTATTTTCATATTTAATAAACTATTCATTAAAACTCTGAAAAGCCACAAAATGTTACCCCAGCTACTGGCTGGAATATTTTCCCTCAAATGTCCCACATCCCATAGATTTCAAACCTAACATCAGGCAGGGGATAGAGTTTCACTCTTCAAGGACAGAGTGACATATGTCATTAATTAGTCATGAAGCTGTGCCAGAGCTCACTTCTTCCACCAGACAATGCAATCTACTTTGTAAAGTTCACAATTCCCTCTTCACCTTGTCTAGGTTTTATAGGGTACTCGAAATACCTATAAACCAAAAAAGTCTAACCATCCCCCCTCAGCAAGCAATTCCCTCTCCCTATAAATATCAGCTCTTGAAACAGACTTCTTTAGAAAGAGAAAAATGTAACAGCTTCAAAAGAAAGCAAATGCAATTAGTACTACCTTACCAATTATAAACATTGTTTGATTTTTTTTTCTTTTTGAGACAGGGTCTCATTCTGTCATCTAGCGGAATACAGCAGCACTATTATGGCTCACTGCAAGATCAAAATCCTGGGCTCAAGGGATCTTCCCAGCTCAGCATCCTGAGCAGCGGGGACTATAGGTGCATACCACCATGCCCGTTTTGTATTTTGTATTTTATTTTGTAAAAATGGGTCTTGCTATGTTGCCCAGGCTAGTCTCAAACTCCTAGCCTCAAGCAATCCTCCTGCCCAGTCTCCCAAAATGCTGAGATTATAGGCATGAGCCACCATACCCAGCCCTTATAAACACTATATGAGAATTTATCTAAAAGAATTCTGGTTTTATTCTATCTCTATTTTCTATATTGCAGCATCTGTTGTTGTCATAATAACTATGTAACTACCTAGCAAAGGATAACTCCAATGATTTTATACATGAAAAATGTAAACAATAAAAACTTGCAAAGTATCTGCTATACTAGTAAAAATGGACGGCGCATTGCAAGATCACAGCTCAAATCCTAAAAAGCACAAACAAAAAAGTAGCTTTTCCCTGCCATACCTGTCTCCTCGACTTTCCATCCAAAGGTTCGAGAGTCTTGTAGGGCTTGTCCCAGCAAAGCTGCTTGGTGCATAAGCTTTTTAGGTATGCAACCAACATTTACACATGTTCCTCCAAGACCTGCGACAACATTGAGAAATCAGTTTATAGCCTGCTTTACAAGCTTTCAAAGAAAGAGATCAACAGTTACTGCAATTCTATGAAACATCAATTTTAATTGCTATGAAACATCAATTTTAATTGCTTAATGTAGCCAATACTGTGTATGTAAGTTTATTCCTATATCCTGTGACATTTCTAAATTCAAAGAACACACCAAACACAGTAGGTATATTTAGATGATGATCCTAAAACAAAACAGAGGCAGATTTCTAAATTTCCATATACTTCAAAATTGATTGCTGATAAAGATGCCAGAAACAGAAAATTTACTATATGCACAACCCTATACAGACAATCCTCAACTTATAATGATTTGACTTACAATTTTGGACTTGGACGGTACCCATACAACCATTCTGTTTTACTCTCACGTACTGTATTCAATAAATTACATGAGATATTCAACACTTTATTATAGAACAGGCTTTGAGTTCAATGATTTCGCCCAACTGTAGGTTAATGTGAGTGTTTTGAGCATATTTGATAGGTTAGGCATATTAAATACATTTTTGACTTAAGATATTCTTAACTTGTGATGGGTTTAAGAGGATGTAACTTCACTAGAAGATGAAAAGCACCTATATTTGCCACCAAATCTGTGCAAATGAGGTGGTTATGCTGGGCAATGGGACTAAAACTACATATCCATTTGGTGTAAATGTGCATTTATAAAGGAGGCGGCCTACAGCTTTCACTTTACTCTCCAAAAGGTCTCACACCTGCCCCTTCCCCCTAAAAAACAAAAAAAAGGTTCAGCATCCCTAAGTTTAAATAACATGGTATGGTGACAGCTTGTTTCCACTAAAACAAAATGCAGGCAACTGGCCAAAATGCCCTGATTAAGAGTGAAAGATGGCAGTGGACAGTACAGCTCAAAGGCAAGTCCTCTGAACATAGCGCTACCAGAGTGCCACTATGGAGCCTAAGCACCACAGGCCCGAGGGGATAGACCTAGCACTAAGAACAGTGCCTAATACAGAGCTGACACTTAATAAATACTTGCTGAAGGCTGGGCAGAGTGGATCACACCTGTAATCCCAGCACTTTGGGAGGCCAAGGCAAGAGGACTGCCTGAGCCCAGGGGTTCGAGACCAGCCTGGGCAACTTGGTGAGACCATGTCTTGACAATAAATCAAAAAATTAGCCAGTTGTGGTGGTACGCTTCTGTAGTTCCAGCCACTTAGAGGCTGAGGTGGAAGGATCGCTGGAGCCCAGCAGGTCAAGGCTGTGGTGGCTGTGAGTGTGCTGCTGCATTCCTGCCTGGGTGAAAAAGTAAGACTCCAACTTAAAAACAAAACAAAACAAAAACTTGCTGAATGGATGAACCACAAAGCGTGACACTGCCTTATCTGGAATTCTTGCTTCTTGTCTTTTAAAGTAAGCACTCACATAATCTTTAAAAAATTTACATACCACATTATTCCCCTACCTTAAAGTACTCAGAGGGGCCAGGCATGGTGGCTCATGCTTGTAAGTCCAGCACTTTGGGAGGCAGAGGGGCAAGAGGATTGCCTGAACCCAGAAGTTCAAGACCAACCTTGGCAATATGGCAAGATCTTGACTCCACACACACACAAAAAAAATCAAAAAATTAGCTGGGCATGGTGGCACATGCCTGTAGTTCCAGCTACTTGGAAGGCTGAGGTAGAAGGCCTACCTGGGCCCAGCAGGTTGATGATGTGGTGGCCAGAAGCATGTACACTGCACTCCAGCCTGGGTGGCAGAGTGGGGCTCTGACTCAAAAAAAAAATTCTTCAAAAGCTTACCACTATATGCTGTGATTCGTACAAAACCCTCATGGTGGCCTACAAGGCCCTGTGTAGTCTGGCACCTGCCTTCCTCTCTGGTCTCAGCTCACACCACCACCTCCAGATCCCACTATCCATGCCACAACCATGAAGGACTCCAACCTACCTTCGGGCATTTGTATGTGCTATTCTGAGAAAGACAGAGAAAAGCTGCCTGGAAGGTTCTAGCTCACCTTTTGACGTAATTGGCTCATTCTCACTCTTTAGGCTTCTTCTAGTGCCACCTTCAGAAGCCTCCCTTGACCATGTGAAAGCTAAACACCCTTCTTTACTCACTTCCTCTCAGGCTCACTGTTAATTTTTTTCAGTACCACTTAACACAATTGTTAAAGTTCTTGTGTATATTTGTCTCCCCACTAGAATGTAAGCTCCTCACAAGCAGAGACTTTGTATGTACTGTGTTACTATAATCTCCATGGCTCTGTCCATCAAAGTTTTCGATTAAGATTTTGAATAACTGCATAGTGAACATGTAATTCATCAACCCCGAGAAGCAACGAAGGCTATCCACCATGATACCTGACTCAAGTTCTTGTTAAATACAGGAGATAAATTTATTTATTTATTTTTATTTTATTTATTTATTTATTTTTTTGAGTTGGAGCCTCACTCTGTTGCCCAGACTGGAGTGCAGTGGCTGCTCTCACATCGGCCAATCACTGTCTCTTGCTTGTCCAATAGAGGTAATAGTGGGACTTCCCTTGTAGATTGTGATACTGACACATAGAAGGTGCTTGACTATGTCCATTCCCCTTGTGTCATGTTTGGGAGCATCACACTCAGTAGAAGAGACGGTCCTGCTTAATACTCCACTCAACAACTGTCCACTGAGTGCTTACTGTGTGCCTGACACTGTGTTGGGTACTGGAAATACAGTGAACAAAACTAAAATTCCTGCCATGGTGAAACTGACATTCTAAGTGGAAAAGACAGCCAGGAAACAAGTATTTAACTGAGCAGGGTGGAGGAGGAGCTCCATTTTTTTTTTTTTTTTAAGTTGGAGTCTCACTCTGTCGCCCAGACTGGAGTGCAGTGGCCGCTCCCAGCCACTGCAGCCTCGACCTGCTGGGCTCCGGCGATCCTTCCACCTCAGCCTTCCAAGTAGCCGGAATTACAGGCATGAGCTACCACGCCCAGCTGATTTTTTTATTTATTGTAGAGATGAGGTCTCACTGCCCAGGTGGGTCTCGAATCCGTGGGCTCAGGCAATCCACTCACCTCAGCCTTCCAAAGGCACAGGATTACAGGCTGAGCCACCGAGTCCGGCTCAGGAGGTAAATTAAAACAGAAGTCCACAGATGAGAAGTTTCAAGTTTTCAGTCATCAAGCCCCTAAATATACTAGATTACCAAATATTTACCCTTAAATCATAAAAACTTACCCCATCTAGTTCCAAGAGGGGTGGGAGTGACAAAATCTAGGACCATCACTTTCTTGCCATATTTGGCTGCCTCCTGGAAACAAAACCACTAAGGTAAGTTGGAAAAATTAACTTGACAGACTGGACATGGACTGTAAAAATACATGCTGCTTTTAAATTAGGCTATAAAACTTAAAGCATAACCAGTTTGTAATATCTGGAAATTTTATATACCATGATGATTAGTTCAACTCCAGGATAAAAACTAAGAGATACCTAGTTGTGGCAGTAGATTTAAAAATTGTACAAATTACGGTCACAAAGTTGTCAGAATCAGCTGGAAACCTACGAATCCTGACATAATTCTACTCAAACAATAACAGATTAAGCAATCATCTGAAAAAAAGCGGCCCGTTCCAAGCAAGTGTTTAAGTGGCTAATAAAGCTGACAGTCTATAGCCCTGACACAACCTGTATCCTATAAAATAATATTTTTAAAAAGTATTTAAAAATGTTATCTAATGTGATTTCTGAGGCAGAATATGGAGAAGTTTTTCTTCTAAAATAGATTATCCAAATTTTTCACGAGGAACTCAGGAAAAAGTTGAAAATTTCCAAATCTATGAGGATTCCAAATCTATTTTTAGGGAAGCAAAGATAATAAATAGTGAGAAGTTTGTTCTGCAGAGTATCTTTTATCTCAGAGAATAAGCTTTGTGTACTGGCAACTAGACTTTCAAAGGTTATCTGAAAAGACTACATCTATGTATCTTTCCAACACACCATCACTGGGGTAAAATATACGAGGTATTACTTCTGAATCACTTTCAGCAAAGCACTGCTTCAAGCTAGACATCAGCCTGCTCCTAACCTGGGAAGCTTTGAATTTACCTTGACTGATTCACCACAAGCTACAGCTTAGGAGAGTATAACCACTTCATCTTTTAAAAGAACCTGTTTGAGGCTGGACACCGTGTCTCATGTCTGTAATCCCAGCACTTTGGGAGGCTGAGGCAGGAGAATGACTTGAGCCCAGAAGTTCAAGATCAGCCTTGGTGACACAGTGAGACCCTATCTCTACAAAAACTCAAAAAGTGTAGCTGGGAATGGTGGAGCGTGCCTGTAGTCCCAGCTCCTTGGAAGGCTGAGGTGGAAGGACCAACTGAACCCAGGAAGTCAAGGCCACAGTGAGCCAGGATCATGCCACTGCACTCCAGCCTGGACAACAGAGTGAGATCCCCCCCAATTCAAAAAAATAAATTAATAAAAGAACCTGCTGGGTAAGGATGAAAGGTTCAAGGGCTTCTCTCACAGGAAATGTATCCTGATTCAGGACCAGGAGTTTCACCTTGAGCCCTCCTTACTTATATATCCTCTTCCCATCACACTGTGGCCACAGCCAATGGTTCTTCTCCTAGAGCATCTCATATCCATGGGAGGCAAATCATTTCTAATAAATAAGCTTAAGAAACTCAACTGTTCTCCGTCTTTCTATCAGGTAGGAAGGGCTGTGAATAGGAAAATTATCAGAGTGGAAAAAACAAATGTAATTTTATAAAGAATAAAAAATATATTGGTTTAATTTCCTCAGCCAAACATAAAATGAATGAACACGTATCCCAAAATACCGAGCCCTGTACTTTTATATAAAAAACATCCATTCACATCTGGAAAACTGATGTATCAAGTGGTCCCTTCACATGTCCGTGTCCTGTCCAAGTTAATGTGCAACATGTTACCAGAGTAGATCAAATACAACTGCACGGAGAATGCAGAGGACGCTGTGGGTGTGTGAATATTCTAACCACAGGGCAGATAACACATCACGTAAGGAGCCTTGCCTTAGCGGCTGCCAGTCCTCCCGAGCCGCCTCCAATGATGATCAGGTCATAGTCATAGGACTCCGGGAGATCCTCAGAGCCATTCATTTTCAGAAGCTTTTGAAGTCTGTTCTCCTGATAAGCCTAAAGAAAAGTTAAAGAAGAGAAAATAACTTAATTTTAAGCCAGCACTGAACAAAAAGCTCTATAAGACGATCTTCCTTTAAAGAAAAGCAAAGAAGTTTTCAAATGAAAAAGGCCTGCTTTCCATTACGGCATACAAATGGAAATACTCAACCTTCCTTTGCGTGGTGACCAGTAAATTGCTTTCTCTCGGGTTATGATCCCAGAGGACTGTGTCTTAATGCTTTTCACACCCTCATTATCTACTTGGAAGCATTCATTTAGTGCTCTACATAAGTAAGGCCTGGACAGTCCAAGAAAACCAACTGAGGCCTAAATCAGGTTTAATCACCAGCAGTTTTTTCCTCAGAAATTTAAACATACAGTACATGTTTTTTAAAAAACATATGTACTGTATGTTTTTAATGGAACCATCAATACAGTTTAGCAATCATCTCTACTTTCTAATCATAAGTAGAATGAATGGGTTAAGATCTCAGTCTAAGATAGGGGTCTGGTAAAATGGGCCCAGTTAATAATCTCAATAGCATATTTTTAGAAGATCAGTCAAAAATTTAAGACTTTTCTACACTGTTTAGCAGAAGCAATCTAGAAATTCACCACAAAATTAATTGATATTGACCTATATGAAAAGTTTAATGTAAAAGCTGCTGCTTTTATAGAGTATTTTAAACAAGCATGACTGTAAACCTCACTCCTTTGATCCACATATACATGACATCTTCTATATTTACTATTTAGTTTCTATATACTTAGCATGCAACAGACTTTATGATTTGGTGTTAGACTATTAATTTTTGTTAGAATCTTTTTTTTTTTTTTTTTGAGTCTTTTTTTTTTTTTTTAGTCAGGGAGGTCTCTGTCACCTGGGCTAGAGTGTGGTGGCATGATCAGGGCTCACTGCAGCCTCAACCTTCTGGGCTCAGGTGATCTTCCACCTCAGCCTCCCGAGTAGTTGGGATTTCAGGCACATGTCATCATGCCCAGGCAATTTTTTGACTTTTTGTAGAGATAAGGTCACACTAAGCTGGTCTCAAACGCTTGGGTTCAAGCAATCCTCTCGCCTCAGGATTTCAGGCATGAGCCAAGGCACCTGGCGACAACTATTAATTTTTAAAAATTTTATTTGTTTATTTTTATTTTTAAAATTAGAGATGAGGTCTAGCTATGTTGTCCAGACTGGTCTCAAACTCCTGGGCTCAAGTGATCCTCTCACCTTGGCCTCTCAGAGTGCTGGGATTATAGGCATGAGCCACTACACCCGGCCAGGACTATTCATTTTTAACAATTTTAACAAATCCTTCCATTCCACTAGTTTTTCTACACATTAGTTATATTTATTTTGGTTTAAAACACTATTTTAGTGATAACATTTAATATTGCTTTTTATTTAATTTTTTGAGTCAATATCCCACTCTGCCACACAGGCTGGAGGGCAGTGGCACAATCATGGCTCACCACAGCCTGGACCTTCTGGGTTTAAGCAATCCTTTCACCTCAGCCTCCTGGGTAGCTGGGACTACAAGACTGTGCCACCAGTCCCAGGTTATTTTTAAATTTATTTTCGTAGAGATAGGGTCTTGCCATTTTGCCTAGGCTGGTCTCAAACTTTGGGCTCAAGAGATCCTCTCACCTCAGCTGCCCAAAGTGCTAGGATAGTAGGCATGAGCCACTGTGCCTGGCCTAATACTACCTTTTTTTTTTAAATCTGTGCTAACAAGAGATGTTGACTGGAAAAACTGCTAACAAACCACAATAAAATGTTTTTAAAAAATCAAGTCTTGGCTGGGTGTGGTTGCTCACATCTATAATCCCAGCACTTTGGGAGGCCTAGGAGGAAGAATCACTTGAACCTAAGAGTTCAAGATCAGCCTGGGCAACATAGCGAGACCCCATCTCTACAAAAAAAATCAAAGTTAGCCAGGCATGGTAGCATGCACCTGTAGTCCCAGCCACTTGGGAGGCTGAGATGGAGGGAATGCCTAAGCCCAGGAGGTCGAGGCCACAGTAAGCTGTAATTGTGACACAGAACTCCAGCTGGGATGACAGAGTGAGACCCTGACTCAAAAAAAAAAAGAAATTCAATAACCAAGAAAAGCCCCACACTTACCAGCCCAAACTGCATCATTCTCTCCTGCCTACCATCAGATACAGGGGGTAAATGGCAGAGGTTGGGGTCAGCAGAAGAACAGGGTGCTTGAGCTCTGGAAGGGGGTGCAGTGGAGGAGTGTGGAGGAGAAAGCACAGGAGCGTGGCTGTCCCTCGGCAGGACGGCGGGCACACGTGGTGGCTCAGGGACTGAAGGGAGAACACCTGGAAACCAGCCACAGTGGGGACGAGACTGCACCACTCGGACAGTCTGCACAAGAGGTCTAATGTGAGAGGCTGGTAAACACAGCCAGTAGTCATCGACTGGCATGATGGCTCCTCCTTCAGTACAAGACACTGTGGAGGGAAAACAATTTGGTAACAGCTATTCAGATCACAGGATCACTATGCTTCAGATAACCAGAGTGAGCCCCTAGTTGGTTTCAAAGAACACGAGGCTGACTTGCTGGTTTAAAAAGAGTTCACTAATAAATGCAGCTAGATGTTCTACTGGAAAAGTAACATACGAGTCCATTATTAATCAACCTAACTGTATGTGCATCAACTTAGGACAGATGGTGACTGAAGACAATAACTGGCTGTCTCAAGGAAAGCCACAGGTTCTTGGGTCCCCCTCCCCCAACACACCGACAGAACAAACACAAAAGAAGGTCTCCTCAAGCTGAAAAGCCACACATTCCCTCCACCAGTGTTTATAATCTGTCCTGTACTAAAATTCTGTATCTTGGGTTCTTACTGTTCAAGCTTGAAGTCAAATTATGTCAGCCAGTGCACAGATTTTACAAAGAAAAGTTCTGAGTGAGCCTAAACATTTTTAACTCTGTAAAGTAAAACTGGTAAGACACAGGCAATGGAAGCATTCAGTTGACCCTAGAAAGAAACATGTTTCAAAAATTTAACCCAACTGACAAATGAAAGTGCTATTAGTCAGTTCCACTTAAGTGGTATGTCACTTGAAATATTAATAAGAGAGACAGAAGCAGATAGCACTGCAGAAAGTGTAAGGCAGCTCAGAGATGGGGTGAGGAAAGACAGAGAAAAATGCCCCCATGCTCCTCTGACTACAGCCTCTAGAATAATAGATGCTGACTGTGGTGGCAGATACAGGAGTTCTCAAACTTTTTAGTCTCAGAGTCCCTTTAACATCTTAAATTACTTAGGGCGCCAAAGAGCCTTTCTGTTCATATGTGGGTTTTACCTATTACTGTTTACTACATAAAAAATTAAAACTAAGAAAAAGCTTAAAATATGTATTAACAAATTAGAAAATATACCAAGTACATGTTAACATGAACATTTTAATAAATTTTTTTAATTAGTG
>NW_007123763.1:0-796 GCF_000164805.1 Carlito syrichta
ATAAAGCAAAAAATCAGCCGGGTGTGGTAGTGCATGCCTGTAATTCCGGCTACTTGGAAGGCTGAGGCAGAAGGATCAACGGAGCCCAGCAGGTGAGGCTGCGGTGGCTGGGAGCGGCCACTGCACTCCAGTCTGGGTGACAGAGTGAGACTCCAACTCTAAATAAATAAGTAAATTAATAAATAAATGAATAATAATGGAATCTTAAAAATAACACTTTTTTTAAGCTCTGAGAAATGAGAGAGCTGCCCTATGTAAAGTGGTTGATGGATGTGTCTTAGGATATTGACTAAACAGTGCTTTTTCTTCTCCTATTGCTTGATCTACTAGGTGGGAAAACAAAGCTCTAAAAAAAATCTCAGGGAAGTCATAATTAGAGATGGGTAAGTTAAATACATATGATAAATTAATCAGGATGGTTTTAATCACCAATGCCATTTTTTTGTTTGTTTATCTAGCATAACCTAAAAGCGTGCTTTTTTTCTAAGTATGGACTAGAGAATGGACTGTGAATCAGGTTTTGAGGATGGCCTTGGTGCTTCTAAACAGATTTGGCAGAGAACAATGTGTTTAAAATGTCGCTGCAGGATGCAGCTACTTGAATGACTTTGCTGCCAACAACCACAACTCAACTTTTCTTTAAAGACCACCATTTCTCTATTACCAATCCTTCAAACAACCCTTAAAAACAACCCTGCCTCTCAGTGTGCATATTTTCCCACTTTCCAGTCTCTATGCATCATTTTGCCATCCTATAGCCCCTTTTTCCCAAATGACAATCACGCAATGCAGGAAC
>NW_007123764.1:0-744 GCF_000164805.1 Carlito syrichta
GAATAATCGGACTCCCTGAGGCAGAAAGAGAAACAGAGACCACACTGGAACAAACTTTCCACGAGATCATTCAAGAAAATTTCCCTTATCTAATCAGTGATACAAAAATTCAAACACAAGAGATTCAGAGAACCCCCGCAAGACAGCAAATGAGAAGGCCAACTCCTAGACACATAATAATTTGCCTAAATAAAGTAGGCACAAAAGAAAAATTCCTAAAGGCAGCAAGAGAAAAAGGCCAGATCACCCACCATGGAAGACCAATCAGAATAGCAGCAGATTTATCTGCAGAAACCCTGCAGGCTAGGAGAGCTTGGAGCCCTATCTTCAAAGTCCTAAAGGATAAACAATTTCAACCAAGAATAACCTACCCAGCCAAGCTAAGCTTCATCGGTGAGGGAGAATTAAAATCTTTCCCAGATATCCAATCCCTAAGAACTTATGCAGCCACAAAATCATCTCTACATGAAACACTTAAGAAAGTACTAAACACAGAAGAAAAGGAAAAAAGAACAACGTTCTTCACAAGAGTACAGGGAAAAGAATAAAATATACACGAACCAACCCCAAAACCAAAAGAAAGACAGAAAAAAAAGAAAAGAAAAAAGAAAAAACCAAGTGAAAGAACAACAACTCAATAAGAACTCCATGATACGGACGACTCTCACATTTCATAATTAGTCTGAATGTGAATGGACTAGCATACCACTGAAAAGACTAGAATGACCAAATGGATAAAATATC
>NW_007123765.1:0-656 GCF_000164805.1 Carlito syrichta
CTTTTGGGAGAGACAATGATGGCAGGAAGAGTGTTGAACTGGGGAATAACCATATGGCACTGCTTCACTAATGCAATGTGGAAAGGACAGAGTAGGTCCTTTCCTCTAGGTCAGAGTTTGTTCCCTCCTTCTGGTACTGGCACCAGGGGGCCTGGCTTTCTGGGAGCTCTGGTGACCTCCTCCTAAGCCTTCTGCCTCACCAGCAAGATTGGCAAGCAACCAGGTTCTACTATGGCACAGGTGCTCTTGGAGACATGGAGTGGCTTTCTTTCATCTTGGTGGAACTGTCCCTTTCACTTAAGTGTGGAAGGGAAGCAGCTGACTCATTAGTTGAGAGTTGGTATTCTCCCTCAGTCCTCAGATGGGCAGGTCCAACACCACCACAGAGCACAAAGGTGCTCTGCCTCCTAGTTTCCATGTTGCTCTGTGGGAAGGGCTATCACAGTGATGGTGGTCTCTTGAGAGCAAGCCACATCTGTAACCCTGACCTAGGGCTGCAACAGATGTTGACATCAGAGAAATATTTATAAAGTGGGTGTACAGCACCTACTGGAATCTGGAGAGGCAGGGAGAAGGAAGAGCCAATGCAATGCAGACCACCCCCAAAGTGACCTTCCCACTGCACTTTTTAATAGGGAGGGAGGTGGCACTGGCTC
>NW_007123766.1:0-693 GCF_000164805.1 Carlito syrichta
CAACATATTCCAAAAATAATGGCAGAAAAGTTCCCAAGGGTAAAAACAGAGAACTCTAGACCCTCAAACCCCCAAATCCTAAAGAATTCGACTCCAAAGAGACTGAACTCGAGACATATAATAATTACATTGTCAACATTTAAAGACAGAGAGTTTTGAAAGTAGCAGGAGAAAAGTAAGTCATTATGTACAAAGAAACTGTACAGGACTATCAGAAGATTTTTTTTCATCAGAAATCCTACAGGCTAGAAGGGAGTGGAAAGTAATTGAAAACCCTGAAAAATATTTAAAATGCTAGTCAAAAATACTGCACCTCAAATTCTGACTTTCATTAATGAAATGGTTGTTAAAGGTATTCTCAGACAAAAAAACTAACAGTTTGTACCACTATACTTATATTATAAAAATTGCTAAAGGGAGTTATTTAAGCTGAAGAAAATAGACAATAATTCACAATATGAAAACATATGAAAGTATAAAACTAGTAAATGTAAGTGCCTTTTCTTTCTTTTTCTTTTTTCTTTTTTTTTAATTGGAGTCTCACTCTGTCGCCCAGACTGGAGTTCTGGACTCCGGTGATACTTCCACCTCAGTCTTCCAAGTAGCTGGGATTGCAGGCATGCGCTACCATGCCCGGCTGATTTTTTGATTTATTGTAGAGATGACGTCTCGCTGCCCAGGCGGGTCTTGATC
>NW_007123767.1:0-464 GCF_000164805.1 Carlito syrichta
ATGCTGTTTTGATTACTGTAGCTTTGTAATATAACTTGGGATCAGGTAGTGTGAAGCTTTCAGCATTGTTCTTTTTGCTCAGGATTTCTTGAGCTATTTAGAGTCTTTTGTGGTTCCATACAAATTTTTGGGTTTTTTTTTCTAGCTTTGTGAAAAATGCCATTGGAATTCTGATAGAGATTGCATTGAATTTGTAAATCACTTTGGAGAGTACAAACATTGTTAAAATATTAATGTCTCTTTAGCATCTTAAATCAATGTTTTAAGTTTTTCTTGTAAAGATATTTTACTTCTTTGGTAAGATTTTATTTTTATATAGGTATTTTATTTTTATATAGGTACTGTAAATAAAATTGCTTTCTTAATTTCTTTTTTTAAATCGATTGCTGTTAATGTATAGAAATGCCACTAATTTTTACATTAATTTTCTACCCTACAACTTTACTGAATTCATTTAACAATAC
>NW_007123768.1:0-737 GCF_000164805.1 Carlito syrichta
CACTATAAGAATCTTAGAAAACGCAGGAGACAGACTTATGGAAATTGGAACTGGCAACCAATTCCTATTCAGAACCCTAAAGGCAAATATCTCAAGAAATAAGATAGATAAGTGGGACCTCATCAAACTGATGAGCTTCTGCAAAGCAAAAGAAGCCATCAAGAGAGCAAGGAGACAGCCCAGAGAATGAGAAAAAAATATTTGCCGACCGTATATCTGACAAAGGCCTAACATCTAGGATCTACAAGGAACTCAGATGGGGTGAAGGAAACAAACAACCCCTTTCAAAAAGACAAAAGACATGAATAGACACTTCTCAAAAGAAGATATATGGGCAAACTGGGCTCGGTGGCTCAGCCTGTAATCCCGCGCCTTTGGGAGGCTGAGGTGAGTGGATTGCCTGAGCCCTTGTGTTCGAGACCCGCCTGGGCAGCAAGACCTCATCTCTACAATAAATAAAAAAATCAGCCAGGCATGGTAGCACATGCTTGTAATTCCGGCTACTTGGAAGGCTGAGGCAGAACGATCACTGGAGCCCAGCAGGTCGAGGCTGCAGTGACCAGGAGCGGCCACTGCACTGTAGACTGGGCAACAGAGTGAGACTCCAACTCAAAAAAAAAAAAAGAAGAAGATATATGGGCAGCCAACAGGCACACGAAAAAGTGCTCAGCCTAACTCATCATCAGAGAAATGCAAGTCAACACCACATTAGATACCACCTAATCCCAGTAAGAATG
>NW_007123769.1:0-656 GCF_000164805.1 Carlito syrichta
CAATCCCTGGGCTGATGACTTGGAGTAGAGAACCACCCCCCAACCTTGGTTTTGACAGCTTTCCTGTTGCATCCAGATTCAGCCCCAAAGGTTGAAGTGGAGTGGACTAGCAAGAAGCCAAACAGTGTGAGTTGGCTCCAAGCCCCCTGCTCCATGACTGTTAGGTCCATGTGTGTGGCCAGACACAAGTGTGTTCACCCTGAAATAGTCCTCCTGTCAGTCAGGAATCAGCCAGAAAGCAGATGCATCCTCAGATGGGGGCACTTGGGAAGAATTTCAGGGGGGATTCTATCAGGGCTGTGAGCAGGAGTCACTAAGTGGTGATGCAGCTCCTAGGAGTGCAAGGTAGCAATGCTGGGAGTCTCCAAGCCTGAAGAGTAAGACAGAGAGGAGCCATTAAACCTGGGGAAAGCTGAGCTCATGCTTTTGGTGAAAAACACATCGATGGGAAGAAGTCAGGTAAGGAAAGACGTGGTGTCCTGGCAGAGCTACACAAAGCCTGTATGCAAAGGGGCTGAAGCCAACGTGGCAGTGGCAGCTATCGGGACCTAACATGCCCCTTCTCGCCCTTCCAGAGCAGGCATGTAAAGCCCCCGATCTAGGAGCTGCCTCCTGGTGACCCACCTACTCTCTAGACTTTTCTTTCTTCCAAAGGG
>NW_007123770.1:0-760 GCF_000164805.1 Carlito syrichta
TTCGGGGGCAACCACCAAGGACCACTGACTCAGGTTAGACATCACACTCTCAAGAGCCGCATCAAGGGTACTCTCATGTCGAGCAGTGATTAGGATATCATCCATATAATGATATATTTTTACTTCAGGAAAGGCAGACCTAGTCTCTTTTAGAGCATTATCAACATATAACATTGTAGGGCTATTGGCCATGCCCTGAGGCAGCACCGTCCACTCGTACCTACTGTCTGGTTTCTCATGATTCATAGAAGGCACAGTAAAGGCAAACCTAGGAGTATCACTAGGATGCAGAGGTATGGAGAAAAAACAATCCTTTATATCCAAAACTATTAAGGGCCAATGTCGTGGTAAAGTGGACGGTAATGGGAGCCCACGTTGGACTGGCCCCATCGGGACCATTTGCGCGTTAACCGCTCGCAAGTCATGCAGGAGTCTCCACTTACCAGACCTTTTCTTGATTACAAAGATAGGAGTATTCCAAGGGGAAGTAGAGGGGCGAATATGACCCAAGGCCAATTGTTCCTTCACCAGCTCGTGAGCAGCGGTTAATTTTACTGAGGGGAGTGGCCACTGAGAAACCCACACGGGATCCTCAGTCCTCCACGTAATGGGTAGTGCCCTCTCAGTGGCCCCTACGAAAAACCCAGCCCCCTACGATCTTGTTTTCTAGGGGTAGCTACTGGAGAAGTTCTACCTTGCGGGAGCGACCTAATCCTTTCCCGGGGACATATCCCATGCCATGCATGATGCCTCTCGCTTG
>NW_007123771.1:0-772 GCF_000164805.1 Carlito syrichta
TGCCTGCCTCTTGTGGAACAATACCATTAAATTTGAAGAATTCCACAGTTTTATTAAAAGACCATTCACTCGCCATTTCCTAATTTATGAATCTTTTTTCTTTGCAGTATTGGCTCTCATTGTTTTGGTAAAGTAAGCCTGTTCAACTCCCATCGATTTAATTACCATGTCCAAGTTACAAATTCCCCATATGAAAGGCATTTCCCTGTGTACCAGAATATTCACCTCTTCTCTCCTTCCAAAGGCTGAAACTTGGAAGAGCCTCAAAACTACCACATCATACATGAAATGTGTTTTCTTTCCTCCAGATCAGAAAATGCCTTTAATTTTTTTCTGTATTTTAATAATCCCTCTAGGAAGCTCTTCTGGCCAAAATATGTTAATTGTCTCAGGAATTTGAGAACCGAAGAGTTAATAGGTGAGAGGTTTGCTTTACAATTAGGATGGTTCAGTTCATCTTTAGGCAATATACTCTCAATCTAGGATCATGAAGGAATTATCACCAGAATCACCTAAGCCCAAAACCTGGGGTTCACCCATTCTACCTCACTGCCTCTTTACTTTCTATCAAACCAGTTCCCAAAATTGGTCTTCCCTACATTTACAACTTTTCTCTCCATCCTCTCTGTTCTTGCTATAGCCCAGGTCCTCAGTGGTTCTAAGAGGACTGCAAATCCTCTCTCTGACTTTGAACCTGTGCTCTTATCACCCAATCTCTAGACCAGCAGTCTCCAAATTAAAGTGAAGGGTGCATCAAGAGACCAAAGTCTGC
>NW_007123772.1:0-772 GCF_000164805.1 Carlito syrichta
AATATTTTTAAAGAGAAATTAGTCATGTACTGAGGCAAATATCTTAAAAGAAAACTGGTTTGGGGAATGGAAAATAATTTTTTCACTCTAACTTGACATAGTCACCAAAATTTTTGCTGGTTTCTCTATCTCCCCTCAATGACCCACCACATGAAACAAACCCAGATTCTCAATCTCTGGCCTAATCCCAGAATTGGCAAGTTACTACAGACTACAGATTTTCAGTTCACATCTAAAAAGACTTTCCAGTCCTGGATTTGTAGCTTCTCAGTTCTCATTGCTTCCATACTTCTCTGATACTTTTAAAAATATAACTTTGTCTGATTTTCTAGTTGTTCTTGGTGAGATCATAAGCCTACTGAAAATAATTTCTTCCATTCAGGAAGAGAAATTGTATCCCACTACTTTTGATATTTTCATTATCATTCAGTTTTGAATATTTTTGACTTTCTATTTTTCATATTAATCTAAGAACATCTTGAAGTATATTTTTAAATTTCCAAATATGAGTGTTTTAAACAAATATTTTTTGCTATTGACTGTAACAATTAGAACGTGATCAGAAAAAAAATTTTCCTTTAGATGCTATACTTTACAGTTGTTAAGACTTGTTTTTGTAGCCTGGTATGGGTCAGTATTTGTAAATATTATATTTGGTTTTAAGACAAATGACTACTCTTTAATTGTTGAATCTCTGAAATTGAGAGCATTGTGCTGCTCATAATTTTAATTTTAAACTTTTGGGGAATCTTTTTCAGTTTCTGATGATATA
>NW_007123773.1:0-657 GCF_000164805.1 Carlito syrichta
CTGAGGGTAAGTCTGTGCCTCTTGGTGATCGACCTTCTTCACATATGAGGACGACCTCATCCTCCAGATGGGGGGGAGGGACATCTCCCAAGACCCCCGGTCAATGGCCCACCAGCACATCCACTTAAGCCAATGCCGACCCAGATACAGAGTGGAATTCCTACAGATAATACAGATGCTCGCTTACCGAAAACGAAGTGCACTTACCTGCCGGCACTGGGACCCTCTGGGCTGGGGGGCTGTCTCGGGGGGGGGTCTCTGGGATCCCAGACGAGCCCCCAAATGTTGTACCTGAATCCTGAATATGAGAGACCTCTAAAGAGCCAGCTCTGATGCAAATCACACGAGGGTCTTTATTCAGGCTCGAGTCTGGGCTCACGTCCATTACCGGTGCAGCGGTACAGGAACGAGAGCCCCGACTCAGGTTTGCAAGCATTTTTTATACACAATTTGGAAGGAGTGGGGTGGCATTACAGACTTGTCCACACAGGATTGGATGGACTGTATGAGTGCGGTTTCAGAGATACTGATTGGTTGGTTTGTGTTTGATTTGCGTGGGCGCGGGCTCCAGCTGACCATGACTGACCACTAACAATCAGATGGGCAGGGTGGAACCGGTTAGGTCTTCTGGAATGTTATATAGCTGGAGGCGCTTGT
>NW_007123774.1:0-379 GCF_000164805.1 Carlito syrichta
CGATGTGTAAGTGGTCTCATACAGCTCAAACTCGTGTTGTTCAAGAGTCAACTGTATCATTTGCTTTGGCATGTCATAGAAGTTCTGAAGACCTTTATATGACCTTTCATACCAAAACAGCCTGTGGTCCAGGAAGCAGATGAGGGAGCCTGCCTGTTGCAAAGGACATATTTCAACATGCATTCAAGATTGGGAAAGCATGCATGTGATATATATATATTATTGTAATTTTACCTTATTTTGGAGATGTGGGGTATATGTAATGATTTGCTATGTAGGTAAATTTATGCAAGTGAAATTTGGAATTCTAGTGAGCCCTTTCTTCCTCTAGTAATGGACATGGTACCCAATGGGTTGTTTGTGCACCCTGTCCTTTTCT
>NW_007123775.1:0-709 GCF_000164805.1 Carlito syrichta
CATGCAAGGCTGGTTCAATATTCGTAAAACCATAAATGTAATTAAATACATCAACAGATGTCAAAACAAAAACCACATGATCATATCACTAGATGCAGAAAAAGCTTTTGATAAAATCCAGCACCCCTTCTTGATAAAAACCCTTGAACATCTAGGCATACGGGAACATACCTCAAAGTAGTAAAAACCATCTATGAGAAACCCACAGCCAGCATACTCCTAAATGGACAAAAATTGGAACCAATTCCCCTGAAAACTGGAACTAGACAAGGATGCCCACTCTCTCCCCTCCTGTTCAACATAGTGTTGGAAGTCCTGGCTAAAGCAATCAGAGAAGAAGAGGCAATCAGAGGTATTCAAATAGGAAAAGAGGAAGTCAAGTTATCTCTCTATGCAGATGATATGATGGTGTACCTTGAAAACCCAAGAGAATCTGTCAAAGGCCTCCTTACATTGATAAAAGCCTTTGGCAAAGTCTCAGGATACAAAATAAATGTACAAAAGACAATCGCATTTCTCTACACCAATAATAAACAAACAGAAACCCAAATAAAAAACACAGTTCCATTCACAATAGCCACAAAAAAAATGAATACCTTGGCATCTTCCTAATCAGAGACGTGAAAGACCTTTACAATGAAAATTACAAACACTGCTCAAAGAAATCAAAGCCGACATGAACAAGTGGAAAAATATCCCATGCTCATGG
>NW_007123776.1:0-744 GCF_000164805.1 Carlito syrichta
GGGGTGGGGTACCTGAGACTCAGCACTCATCAGGTCCCTCTGAAGTTTGTACTTTCAGGATATTCCCTCTGGGTCACAATCAACCCCTGAGTAGTTGATCTGCCAGTCACAGAGATCGGGTCTGTTGCTCCATGGTGAGCAAGTCAGAGCACTTTCTTGCCCTGCCTTTAAGATGGTGGTGTAGTGCCTCTCTTGTCCTCTCCAGTAGGACTCTGCCTTTAAGCTCCCTCTGCAACCTCTGCTGCCAGGTACTAAAATGATGAGGCAGAGCCTGGGGTTGGTAGTCTCTCCCCACCACTTCTTCACAGGAAAACTTTTGTCCATTTAAAAAACGGCTCTCAGTTTCTGTGACCTGGGAAGAGCCAGGGACCAAGCAGAGAAGGTGCAGCACCAGCTTTTGCACCAGTGGGGCCCTGGCACGAGCCCCCACTTATTCAGTCTCTCCCAGTCTTTCTTCCCAGGAAGGGTTTTGCTGATTTTAAAAAAATAGTGTTCAGTTTCTGCATCCCAGAAATCACTAGGGTCTGAGCTGAGCAGGTGCAACATCCCCACTGCACCAGGAGAGCCCTGGCCACTAGCTCCCCAGTCCTGAGTCAGCCACTCATATGCCCACTCACTCACTAGCATGTACACAGAATTTTCCATACACTCACTCACATTGGGACTCATGTAGCAGTCGGCCACCATCTTCCCTGACTTGAGAATATAGGTTTTAATAGAGGAAAGAAGTGCCAAGAATTTAGC
>NW_007123777.1:0-481 GCF_000164805.1 Carlito syrichta
TGGATGTTCAAGGTCCATTATATGAGTGAGAACATGTGATATTCGGATTTTTGTTTTTGTGAGAGGTCACTCAGTATTATAGACTCTAGTTCCATCCAGGTTGCAGCGAAATTCATGATTTTGTTCTTTTTTATGGCTGCGTAGTATTCCATCGTGTATATGTACCACATTTTTTTAATCCAGTCCTCTTTCGATGGGCAGCATGGTTGTTTCCAGGTTCTTGCTATTGTGAACAATGCTGCGATAAACATACGTGTGCAGGTATCTTTTTTATAGAGTGATTTGTATTCTTCAGGGTATATTCCCAGTAGGGGGATTGCAGGGTCATATGGAAGGTCAATTTTTAGAGCTTTTAGGAATCGCCACGCTGCTTTCCACAGAGGTTGCACTACTTTACATTCCCACCAACAGTGTAGAAGTGTTCCCATTTCACCACACCCTCTCCAGCAGCTGTTATTTTTTGAGTTGTTGATAATTGCCA
>NW_007123778.1:0-4409 GCF_000164805.1 Carlito syrichta
TTCTAATTCTTCTTTTCATTAGGGTCAGTGGTTGTTCACATGCATGTTCTTTATATTCTCATCTTCTTGATGAAGTTGAAGTCCAAGTCATTGGGAAGTTTTGGTCAAACTGAAGGAGAGCGCTGGGGTTGTCCACTTTGCTCTTCAGTCCATGGATGAGGAGATACCACTCCTCCCTTTCCCCTCAGAGTGAGCTCCAGGCAGCCCTTCCACTCTTTCCCTGCCTCATCCACATGTGCCAAGAGTCCACTACACGCATTTGCCCAGCTCTCATTTCATATCATCATGTGTCAGCCTTCCTGGGGAATGAAAGGCACAGTTCTCGGTTTTTGCCTATTGAAGGGTCCTGGGGATGTGAGGGACCCCAGATCCCCAGGACATTCCATGGCAGGCCAGGAGGGGTACTGGGATCATGATGGCTTTAAGGGCTCCCCTCACCCTGGCCCTTTGATCAGCTTTCCTCTTCATCTTTAGATTCAGTTTTATAAATATGGCACACGGCCTGAACAGAGGTGAGGAAAGGGCAACCAACCCAACCACACACCACATGCTGAAAGAAATTCAACAGAATCTCCTCTAGGGACATGTCACAACTGGTCAGATGTGCGCACCTGACAGATCCCCACCTGGGTTGGGCCAATGCTTCCATTATACACAAGAACTTCACATTGACTCTTCCAGGCAAATTAGAGGTGGATTCCCTCTTCAGAGGACTTCTGTGAAGTGATAACCAACATTAAAGTTTGCCATCTGTGGCAGTTTCCTCCCTAGTGGAGGTGATGATGACTGTACTCTTCTACAACTCCAGTCCCCGCAGAATGGCCCCAAGCTCACACATGCTTAAAGTAATGCCCCGTATCTGTCGTTAAAAAGCCATGGCTCATAGGAGGGAAAGGTGTTATTGCATAAGATTGGGTAGACTGGGTTGGCAGCTGGCCATGGCTCACAGAAGGGCCAGTGAAACCAGGTGTTGCTGTGTTTTTTAAAAGAGGTTGTGTTCTGTTTTTGAGTAATGTGTTTTTTGTTCATTTGTTTAATGCACAATTAATGGTCACCATTCAAGTTTACACACATGAATGGTTTAGTTGTCTTGTTAAGATATCCAGAGGAGTGAGCGGGTGGGGTTAGGTGAGATGAAGCTGCGTGTAGGAGCTTGCCAGGATGGCAGAAGGAAGAGGGGGAACAAAGGATAAATATCCAGGAATGTGACAGCAGCTAGATTATATGTGGTGAACTGTGCAACTTTCTGCTCACTTGAGCCTTTCTTCTGAAGACACCTCAGTTTATTCACACCCCATGACAGAGCTGAGTGTAATATTCAGGTATTGGCAATAGAGTAGTATAAAATAATATTTCTGATTGGCCCGTTCCCCTTCCCCACGGGGAATGCCTGTCTTAGGTTCATACTAGGTGGCTGGAATCTACCCATCACTGATACCAAGAGCGCAAAGACTTGAGGGGACATAGGGAGAATGAAGAATGGGACCAAGACTGCAAACTGCTGAATAGACAGACTGTAAAGCAGAGGGAAAAGTGAACAAAACCAGAAGACCCTCATAAGGAAGAACAGGTCATTGCAGAAGAGAAATAAAAGCAACCCCACCTTCCCTCAAAAACAGAATTGAAGAGGGGGAGGGAAAGGGGTAAAGGGAGAAAAATCTACAGAAATGAAGAAAAACCAAAAGAAGAGTATGGGTCTCTCCCAGACGCCTGGGAGAGCAGACACTGAGAAAACTGACTTTGGAATACAAACAATGAAAAGTCCCCAGAATGAAGGGTCTCAAAATGCAAATGTAGATATCAAAACAATAATGGAGAGATTAAAATGAATTGAGGAGACACAAGAAGAAACTAGGAAGGAGCTGATATCTGAGATAACAGTAATAAAGAATACCGTGAATGAAATAAATACCAAACTGATAAGCATGGAAAGCAGAATTACCCAAGGAGAATAAATAATCTCAGAGCTTGAGGACCAAAATATAGAAATAACCCAAATTCTTAAAAACACAGAAAATAAGCTCAAAAAGACAGAACAAAACCTTCAAGAGATGAGTGATTACCTCAAGAGGCCTGACCTAAGAGTAATTCGCCTTCCTGAGGCAGAAAGAGAGACAGAGACCACACTGGAACAAACTTTCCATGAGATCATTCAAGAAAACTTCCCTTATCTAATCAGTGATGCAAAAATTCAAACACAAGAGATTCAGAGAACCCCTGGAAGACAACAAATGAGAAGACCAAATCCTAGACACATAATAACTTGCCTAAACAAAGTAGACATAAAAGAAAAAATCCTAAAGTCAACAAGAGAAAAAGAACAGATCACCTACCATGGAAAACCAATCAGAATAGCAGCAGATGTATCTACAGAAACCCTGCAGGCTAAGAGAGCTTGGAGCCCTATCTTCAAAGTCCTAAAAGATAAACAATTTCAACCAAGAATAACCTACCTGGCCAAGTTAAGCTTCATCAGTGAGAGAGAATTAAAATCTTTCTCAGACATACATTCCCTAAGAACTTATGCTGCCACCAAACCATCTCTCCATGAAACACTTAAGAAAGTACTAACCACAGAAGAATAGGAAAAAATAACAACGTTCTTCACAAGAGTACAGGGAAAAGAATAAAATATACATGAACCAATCCCCAAAACAAAAGAAAGACAAAAAAAAAAAAAAAACCAAGCGGAAGAACAAAAAGTCTATAAGAACTCTATGATAGGGACGAACTCTCACATTTCAATAATTAGCCTGAATGTGAATGGAGTAAACGCACCACTGAAAAGACATAGAATGACAAAATGGATAAAATATCACCAGGCAACAATATACAGCCTTCAAGAGACCCATCTCACTAGAAAGGACGTACACAGATTCAAAGTAAGAGGATGGGAAACAAATTTTCAGGCGAATGGAACACAAAAGAAAGGAGGAGTCACAATCCTAATTTCAGACAAAATACCTCTTAAACTACTAAAAATTAAAAAAGATACAGTGGGCCGCTACATAATGACAAAATGCACACTCCATCAAACGAAATATCTATCCTAAACATATATGCACCCAACATAGGTGCACCAACATTCATAAAGCAACTTCTAGGAAAACTAAAGAAAGATACTGACTCTAACACCATCATAACTGGAGACTTTAATACCCCATTCACAAACCTAGACAGATCATCAGGACAAAAAAATCAGCAAGGAGATCCGGAACCTCAATTAGACTCTGGACCAAAAGGACTTAATTGATATCTACAGAACACTCCATCTAAAGACCACAGAATACACATTCTACTCATCACTGCATGGAACATATTCTAAGATCGACCACATAATTGGACACAAATCAAGCAGAAGCAAATTTAAAAGGACTGAAAATCTGCCATGCACCTTTTCGGACCAAAGTGGAATAAAAATCAACATGACACCTACAAGGTCCCCCCAAAACCCACAAAGACATGGACACTAAACAGCATGTTGCTAAACAACTCCTGGGTCAATGATGAAATCAAAACAGAGCTCAAAAGATACCTGGAAACAAATGAAAATGAAGAAACATCTTACCAAAATCTCTGGGACACCTTGAAAGCTGTAGTAAGAGGGAAATTTATATCCCTACAACACACATGAGGAAAATGGAAGGAACAGAAATTGACAACCTAACAAGCCACCTAAAGAAGCTGGAAAAGCAAGACCACAAAAACCCTAATTTCAGCAGAAGAATCCAGATCACCAAAATAAAAGCCCAAATCCAGGACATAGAAGACAAAAAGATAATACAAAAAATCAATGAAACAAAAAGCTGGTTCTTCGAAAGGGTAAACAAGATTGATGGTCCCCTAGCTAGACTGACCAAGAAAAAATGAGAAAAAAACCAAATAAGCATAATCAGAAACACAAAAGATGAAGTCACATCTGACCCTGAAGAAATACAAAAGATCATTAGAGACTACTACGTACACTTATATGGAAACAAACTTGAAAACCAGAAGGAAATGGAAGACTTTCTGATATCACACAAACTACCTAGGTTGGAACAAGAAGAAATTGAGACCCTAAATAAACCAATAACAATCAAGGAAATCGACCACGTAATAAGAAAACTTCCTAGAAAAAAAGCCCTGGTCCAGATGGCTTTCCAGCAGAATTCTACAAGACATTTAAGGAGGAGCTGATACCAATCCTACTGAAGGCATTCCAGGCGATTGAAAAAGATGGAACTCTCCCCAAATCATTTTACGAAGCCAACATCACATTGATACCCAAGCCAGGTAAAGATCCAACAAAGAAAGAGAACTACAGGCCAATATCTTTGATGAACATAGATGCTAAAATTCTCAACAAGATCCTAGCAAACCGGATTCAGCAATACATCTCAAAAAATCATCCATCATGACCAAGTAGG
>NW_007123779.1:0-653 GCF_000164805.1 Carlito syrichta
TCATTTGGAGCTCGGTCTTTCACGGTTTTGGTTGCATGAATTAAATATTTATTTACCAACTTACACTCTGTTTTAGATTGGCTAAAAGAAACCTGACTGCACACAGAGAGTGTGTGTGGCTGGGTGTGTGTGTCGGGTGGGGACCGGGATGTGTTTGGGTTTCACTTTGTAAAGACTGTTTGAGTGTAAGTGTAGTCATTTCTAAAAGCATTGGAGTAACTACATTATGCTCAAGGAGAACATTTGTCAAAAGTGATCATCAGAGTTTGCCTGAAGGGTCCTGCTCTAGTGTGTGTCTGAATTCTAGGCAAGGGTTTTAGATAATTGGACCTATTGCCCAGTGAAGAAATGACAAAAGGCCTTTTTACTTTCAATGGAGTTAATGATAGCTGGAGTGGCCAATCACCTTTACATCCTCTCTTCATTTGATCGCGGGATTACTTATCATTTCTCGCCTTATCTGTTATCCTGTTAATCACTAAATTTGTCTTTCTGAAGATGAATGAGCATGTGATAAAAATTCTCCAATGAACTGCCTCTGGGAGAGGAAACTTTGTTGTGGAGAATGTGTGAGAAGTAAGCAGTAAGTGTTAAGCAAAAGTCAGATTGATGTTATCACTGAGGTTTCCCTGTAGTGGAGACAATTACTCCTT
>NW_007123780.1:0-372 GCF_000164805.1 Carlito syrichta
CGCGTGTCAGCCCGGGTCGGGTCTCTCGTCCCCGAAGTCGCCGCGTCGGCTTCAACCGCGAGCCCAGACTCGAGCCCGAATAAAGACCCTCACGTGTTCGCATCGGAGCCGGCTCTCTGTGGTCTCTGGGATTTAAAATCTCGGGTCTCACGCCACCAGTCACACTCGTCGTCCCGGCACTTTGGGAAGCCAAAGCGAGTCGACGGCCGGGATCCAGGAGCTCAAGACCAGCCCGGGCAACATAGCGAGATCTCATCCCTAGCAAAAAAAAACAGAGCGAATTCACGAATACACAAATCAGTCAGGTGGAGTGGCACGCACCCGTCGTCCCAGCCATTCAGGAGGCCGAGGAGGGTGGATCACACGAGCCCA
>NW_007123781.1:0-723 GCF_000164805.1 Carlito syrichta
CAATCCATCAACAAGAAATATCTATCCTAAACATATATGCACCCAACATAGGTGCGTCAACTTTCATAAAGCAACTTCTTGGAAAACTAAAGAAAGATATTGACTCTACCACTATCATAACTGAGGACTTTAATACCCCACTCACAAACCTAGACAGATCATCAGGACAAAAAATCAGGAAGGAGATCCGGAACCTCAATGTGACTTTGGACCAAATGGACTTAATTGATACCTACAGAACACTCCAAAGACCACAGAATACACATTCTACTCATCACCACAAGGAACATATTCTAAGATCGACCACATACGTGGCCATAAATCAAGCATAAGCAAATTTAAAAGGACCGAAATTCTACCAAACACCTTCTCGGACCACAGTGGAATAAAAATAAACATTGACACCAACAAAGTCCCCCCAAAACCCACAAAGACATGGACACTAAACAGCATGATGCTAAACAACTCCTGGGTCAATGACGAAATCAAAACAGGGATCAAAAGATACCTGGAAACAAATGAAAATGTAGAAACATCTTACCAGAATCTCTGGGATGCCCTGAAAGCTGTAGTAAGAGGGGAATTTATATCCCTACAAACACACATGAAGAAAATGGAAGGAACAGAAATTCACAACCTATAAGCCACCTAAGAAGCTGGAAAGCAAGACCACAAAACCCTATTTCAGCAGAGATCCAGATCACCAAATAAAGCCCAATCCAG
>NW_007123782.1:0-771 GCF_000164805.1 Carlito syrichta
TTCTCTATGGCGGAGTTCCCATTACCCACCGTGTGGCCCCGTTGAGCTGCACATTCCAATACGTGACCTATTAAAGTACTCTTAGGTCAAACAATACACTCTGCTGAGCATAAATAAGAATGAGAAGAACACTGTGAGACTCAAGCAGTGTAGCATGCACCAAGTGAGAATAGCACTGAGAGCCCTTAAATAGTGAAGCACACATTTGAAAACCTGTTCGCCAGGAAGGTTCACCTTCACAACAACCCTAACCGAGGACATCTACGCTTATTCAGCAAGTAACGGGAGAGTTACTGCATTTTGTTGCATGGAGATACACCGACGAGAAGAACGTTTTGGTCTTCCAAAAGAAGAGTGGCACAATTTACACACTCATTCGCACATGTGAAGTTTACTCGTATCGCTCTGCAATGCTAAATGAAACCAGACCTGGACAATCATTTATTGCACTGTACTCCAACCAAGAATCAAACTACTATAAAATAAATAACAATGCAGGAAAGGTTTGACACAGCCTTTCCCAACCTGATACCCACTCAAAACAAGCCAGCGAAGCCTGTCAGGTCTTGCTGGTAAAGGCCCACGAAAGAGCAACTGCTTTGGACAGAAGACGGACGAGTAAAATCGAAAACATTTTCGAACTCAATAGGTGAATCAACAAGTCTTTCCCAAAAATACAGTGTGTCGGTCATTTCATTCAGTGGGGCACCAGGGAGTTGTGCTTTTTTATGTAGGAAACATTTCATACAGCTCTGCTAGGCATATGCTCCC
>NW_007123783.1:0-602 GCF_000164805.1 Carlito syrichta
CTCATCTCTACAATAAATCAAAAAATCAGCCGGTCATGGTAGCACATGCCTGTAATTCCGGCTACTTGGAAGGCTGAGGCGGAAGGATCGCCGGAGCCCAGCAGGTCGAGGCTGCGGTGGCCGGGAGCGGCCACTGCACTCCAGTCTGGGCGACAGAGTGAGACTCCAACTCAAAAAAAAAAAAAAAAAAAGATTTTGTATTTCTTCTCATTTTAGTTTTAGTAAGTTGCATTTAAAAATTTTTTTCATTTTATCTAAGCAGTCAAATTATTTTTCAAAAACTGTTCATAACATATCTTTATTATCCTTTATCATCCATAGATGCAGGTAATTTTTTTTCTCTCTTCTCTCTCCCTCTCTATCAGTTAGTCTGGCCTGGGATTTCATTAACCTTTCAACAACACTTTTCTTTTTTTTGTATCAATATTCTTTATTTTGATATTGTGGGGTACAGTTAAGGGTTAGGTATACAAATATGCTTCGTTCAGGCATCCTTGTTGATAAGGGGTGTCTCCCTGTCCCCAGACAGATATTGACTACCGTTAATCCCACCTCTCTTCCCCTCACCCCCATAGTTTCCCACCACTGTCAGTCCTTTTTTC
>NW_007123784.1:0-320 GCF_000164805.1 Carlito syrichta
TGACACATAAAGAGTTTTTAACAGATCTGCCTGTTCATAATTTAAAATAAGTAGGAACAGGTCATTTCATTCGCAAGTAGAAATAAGTAGGAGCCGGGCTCGGTGGCTCAGCCTGTCATCCCGTGCTTTGGGAGGCTGAGGTGAGTGGATCACCTGAGCCCGTGGGTTCAAGATCCACCTGGGCAGCGAGACCTCATCTCTACAATCGATCCAAAAATCAGCCGGGCGCGGTAGCGCATGCCTGTAATTCCGGCTACTCGGAAGGCTGAGGCGGAAGGGTCACCGGAGCCCAGCAGGCGAGGCTGCGGTGGCCCGGAGCG
>NW_007123785.1:0-534 GCF_000164805.1 Carlito syrichta
GAGATTCTCCTGCATTATGTGGCGAGTCCCTAAAGGAATCACAGGCGTCCTTCTAATGGGAAGCCAGAGACAGATATAAGTCCAGAAAAGGAAGATGATAATGTGTTCCTGGGTTGGGGAAGAAAGTGGGAGGATGTGAAACCACAAGCCAAGGAATGCCATAATATTCAGAAGGTGATAAAGGCAAGGGATCATGACTAGTGGCCCTAACTACCACCCTTTTACTAATTATATCAACATAAAATGTAGTCTTTAAAAACTCGGCAGTGTGGGAGGCGCTCCCTCAAGTGGCCCTACAGCTTCTGGCTGTTGTTGCCCTGAATGGCCTCACCAGAACCCTGACCTAATACTGCTCTGGTTTCCTCCTCAGTATAGGTTTGTGTTCTCACCTCTTCCCTTTCTTTGTTGTTTTCATGAAATCAGTTTGTGTGTTATATGGAGTCTTCACAAACAAGACACAGAATTGAGAAATCAATTGTGCCATCTGAGTTTTCTTGCTTTTTTGTCTACTCAGGTTGGGGCTGGCTTGGATCC
>NW_007123786.1:0-430 GCF_000164805.1 Carlito syrichta
GGCCCACCCATCTGCCTACCATCCATCACCTGACATCAGTTCCTGTGCATACCTGCCCTCCCTGATGATGTGGAGCAGACCACCACCCAATCACCTTAATAACCTTCCCCCATCAAAGGGAAAGTTTAAAAAGAATTAGACTTCAAGCAGCCAGGTCTGACCATGTGACTCATTGAGCTAAGGTTGCCACTTTCCTAGCCTTGGCCTCCTCCCCTACTTTAGGGAGGTGAATCTTTCTCTCTCCAATTTGCTTTCCAAATAAACTATATTTTCCAATCTAACTTCTGTGCAATTCTTTGCATCTTTCATGCAGCACCAAATCGCACAACTCTACCCCAGTGGGGTCTGACCTAACATTTTGAAAGATTCCACTGGGGATATATTTTTTAACCTAATATTAGGCAGATTAATTAAAAAAAAGTTAGAGTAA
>NW_007123787.1:0-653 GCF_000164805.1 Carlito syrichta
AAAGATAGGAAGAGACCCTTCTCAACAGCAGACATACAAGCAGCCACCAAAGACGTTGGAAAAAGCTCAGCCTCATTTGTCATCCGAAAATGCAAGTGAAAACTACCTTGAGGAGTCACCTATTTTCAGTCAGGATGGATATCATCCATCATTCCCAAAACAACACGTGCTAGCGTGGAAATGACAAAAAGGGAACGCTTCTACACTGCTCGTGGGAGTGTAAACTCGGACCAGCTCTGTGGATAACCATTTGGTGATTCCTAACCGATCTAAAAATCGACCCCGCCATCCTCCTCCTGGGAACATACCAGGAAGAACGAAATCCCTCTCTCAAAGAGATATTTGCACATGTATGTTTATCGCCACATTGTTCGCAGTAGCAAGGACATGGAGCCAACCATCCTGCCCATCTAAAGAGGACTGGATTCAAAATATGTGGTACGTAGGAACAATGCCATATTATGCAGTCACAACGAGAACAAACTCACGAAGTTCACGGAAACCTGGATGGAGTTAGAGTCTATACTACTGGGTGACCTTTCACGGAAGCAAAAACTGGGTATCACATGTACTCAACTCATAAGTGGACCTTGCACAACCATCATAATAACGACAACAAAAAAGATTTTCAGAGTTGGGAGATGCAGGGGAGG
>NW_007123788.1:0-714 GCF_000164805.1 Carlito syrichta
CAGTACTGTGGGTCAGATCGAGACACCACCTACATTATTGAGATTGATCATCATGAGATGCTGGTTAGGATCACTCTCTTTCAATCAGATCGCATATGTAAATAAGCAACCACCCTTTGATTGACTGCTGATGATCCTCAGAGGAAACACTGAATGTTTTGCTTTTCTGGCTGTCTTATTGCTCAGAGAATGTTAATACTAATGAACTCAGCCATGTATTTGAGCAAGCTGTCACAGCAAAGGGATTTCCAAAGCTTTTTGATTAAAAGGTGTTTGAATGTAGGCATGATCAATATATGGGCTGATGTTTAATTTCAGCAAATATGAAGATGTATTACCCCTTGAGGTTTGTTTTTAACCTCACTTTCACCTCCATTAATATTAACTTTGTAGGTCAGTAAATCTTGATATTCACTTCAACAGAAGCCAATATCTTCAGATTATGAGTTATTAATCTTAACCAACCTGAAAAATTGTGTGAATATTTTTTTACTACAGAAAATAAAGACTTCTTTTTTCTCCTCTTTTTTCTTCAGACTCTCTCTCTTTTGTTTTTTTTTTTGAGTTGGAGTCTCACTCTGTCACCCAGACTGGAGTGCAGTGGCCGCTCCCAGCCACCGCAGCCTCAACCTGCTGGGCTCCGGCGATCCTTCCGCCTCAGCCTTCCGAGTAGCCAGAATTACAGGCGCGCGCTACCACGCCCGGCTAATTTTT
>NW_007123789.1:0-326 GCF_000164805.1 Carlito syrichta
AAGGAATGGCATGTAATGGATTGAAATGGAATGGAATGGAATGGAATGGATTGGAATGCACAGTAATGTAACAGAATGTAGAGGAAAGGAATGTAATAGGAATGGAATGGAAAGGCATAAAACAGAAAGGAGAGGAATGGAATGGAGAGCAACGTAATACAGAGGAACAGAATGGAAGAGAAGAGAATGGAATGGATAGAAATAGAATAGAATGGTGTGAAATGGAATGGAATGGAATGGACAAAAATGGAAAGGAATGGAATGGAATGGAGAAGAATGGAAAGGAGCAGAATGGAATACAGAGGTATGGAAAGGAGGGTTATGGA
>NW_007123790.1:0-773 GCF_000164805.1 Carlito syrichta
ACTTGGCAAGACCTCATCTCTACAATAAATCAAAAAATTAGCCGGGCATGGTAGCACGCACCTGTAGTTCCGGCTACTTGGAAGGCTGAAGCGGAAGGATTGTTGGTGCCTAGCAGGTAGAGGTTGTGGTGGCCGGGAGCATGCCACTGCACTCCAGTCTGGGCGACAGAGTGAGACTCCAACTCAAAAAATTTGAAAGAAAAAATTTAAGCCAACAGGGACTATGAGGAAGTGATATTACTGAACTTCAATACCCATGTGTTTGCAAAATGACCTCAGCATGAGGAAATAGGAAGGTACAAGTCCATTGTGTTTTGTGAGAACCATGTTTAATGACTGAGACTGAACATAATCTGATGACTAAGATTCATTTTGCAGATCTGTGTGAAAAAAATTAATTTAAAAATTCACATAAAAAACTTTACAACAGTTCCCTACTGTACCCGTTGAAAGGTTGTGACAATGACAATGCTACGGTAATAGTAAATAAATAAAGTAATTAGTGAGGCAGAATAAGCTCCAGAAGCATAATATCATGAGTGGCAGTCCCAAAGAATGTTTATAACTTGACAACAAACAGGGCTATAGATTGGCACTGTTACATTCTGAAAAAGCTTCTACAACACAGAAAAACCTATCAGGAAATTAAATGTAAAGAAAAAGGTCTTTCATTTCCTCATTGAAAATTGATGTTCAAAATATGGCAACTAGATCATATGTAACAACTTAAGATGCCAGAATAGTCTAGAAAAAATGTACTCCATTTCTATTCC
>NW_007123791.1:0-525 GCF_000164805.1 Carlito syrichta
GCTGAAGGGGAAGGATTACCTGAACTCAGCAGGCTGAGGCTGTGGTGGCCATAAACATGGAACTACACTCCAGCCTGGGTGACAGAGTGAGACTTTGACTCCAAAAACACACCAAAAAAGTAGTTACGCTAAAAATGAGGTCATATGAGTGGGCTCTAATCCATTCTTATGAGGGTTTTATGAAAAGACAGCCTGGGCAATATAGACTCCCAGTCTCCACAAAAAAAATTTTAAAAATTAGCCAAGCATAGTGGCACCTATAATTACAGCTACTCGGAAAACTGAGGAAGAGGGATCGCTTGAGACCAGGAGTTCAAGGCTACAGTGAGCTATGATCACACCACTGCATTCCAGCCTGGTGAGCAGAGCCAGACCCTGTCTGGCAAAGAAGAAAAAGAAGAAGAGGCTGGGCTCAGTGGCTCAGCCTGTCATCCCAGCACTTTGGGAGACTGAGGCTAGTGGATTGCCTGAGCCCACGGGTTTGAGACCAGCCCGGGCAACTTTGCAAGGCCTCGTTTCAACATT
>NW_007123792.1:0-628 GCF_000164805.1 Carlito syrichta
TCTGGCTAATTTTTAATTTTTTGTAGAAATGAGGTCTCAGTATGTTGCCTAGACTGGTCTTGAATTCCTGGCTTAAGTGATTCTCCCTCTTTAATCTGTCAAAGTGCTGTTATTACTGGCATGAACCAGCACACCCAGCCTTTTTTGTTTCTGAGTTGGGTTCTCACTCTGTTGCCCAGGCTGGAGTACAGTGATCACTGCACCTCCATCTTCTGGGTTCAGGTGATTCTCCTACCTCAGTCTCCTCAAGTGTCTTTCTTTTTTCCTGTAGCCCTTCTATGTCTGCCGCCCTGTGCATTTCCTCCACAGACTTTTTAAAAATAAACTTTGTTTTTGGAAAAGTCTTGGATTTACAGAAGAATTGGGAAGGCAGTTTAGAAAGGGCCCACATACCCGCAGGCCGTTTCCTTGTTTCTAACACGTTGCATTAGTGTGCCACGTGTTCCCATTCATGGACTGATACTGTCATACTATCAATACTGATAACTTTATTACTGAAGTTTTAGCACTGGGGTCTCACATTGTTGCCCAGGCTGGTCTCAAACTCCTGGGCTCAAACAATCCTCCTATCTGGGCCTCCTAAAATGCTGGGATTACAGGCACGAACCATGGTATCTGGCTGTGGCTC
>NW_007123793.1:0-348 GCF_000164805.1 Carlito syrichta
CTTATCCCTGGAGAAGTTTCGGGATAGGTGTGAACACATGGCTTTCTTCACTTCTTGGGAATGAATCCACCATGTCTACCGCATTTAGCAGAGCAGTGTACACAAGCCCTTGTAGACTAAGGATTGCTTAGTAGTCAAGGTCCCTCCCATTATGATGTCAAAGTTCTGAGGCTGATGTCATAAATGACAATTTGACATGCTTATTTTCCTGCCATTACTTACATCTTTTAATGTAAAAATTCGCTTTTTAGTCAATCTACTGATTCAATGAAATAACAGTTAAGTAAACATCATTCTTCTCAGACCTGGAAATTAAAATAAAGTATTCATATGATTCGGGCTTTGTGG
>NW_007123794.1:0-361 GCF_000164805.1 Carlito syrichta
CACTGCAGCTTCCCTTTCCTAGTCTCAAGTGATTCTCCTGCTTCAGCCTCCTGAGCTACTGGGACTAGAGGTCCCTCCACCACATTCAGCTAATTTTTTTTATTTTTATTTTTTTGTAGAGATGGGATCTCACTATGCTGCCCAGTCTCAAAATGCATTTTCCTATAAGTCCCTCTCTATTTTCCTGGGCATTATATGAATAGCATTTAACATTTATGTGACAATGGTGCCCAAGACTGCATTTAAAGCCATTTGTTTATTGAAATACTAATGACAATGACAGTGAGATTCAGTCATGCTGATTTGAGGTGTTCCTATTTCAGATATGGGGTGAAATGCTCTGACCCTCCCTGCCCCATAC
>NW_007123795.1:0-733 GCF_000164805.1 Carlito syrichta
TGCCTGAGAGATAGCAGTGATTTGACCATGTAACTGTTGAATATTTAAAGAAGAATTAGAGGACTGCCAAACTCCCATAAGGTGTTTCTGAACATCAGCCCAACTGACATTTTGACCATCATATGGCAAGGGTGTAACACAGATCCATTTAAATTGTGCGTGGCAGGCTACAGACATCTGAACTTTAATATGTTGAATTTGATTTCCTATATATACTAATGCTGATTCTAAAGCATTTAACCTATCAATAATACCTCTATCTATCTGTTCTTGAGTAAATAAAGCTAAGCTAACATTTTGAGATAAATCATTCACATGATTAGCTGTGTGTACTTCCTGAACTAAAGCAGTAGCAGAAGCTGCAACAGATCCTATAATAGCTATTAATGCAGAAATTCCTAATATTAAAGCAGCTACGAATCTGCGTGGTCTCTTTAACATAGCTGTGGCCTGTTCTATTAAATAATAACCTGGAGAAGAATACCAAGGTTCGAGAAGATGAACAGGAACAAAAACATAAGCAGGATGTTTGAGAATAAAAACTTGATAAGGATTACCTAAAATACAATTAGCCAAAGTACAATTTGTGCAGGTAATATTAAAATGACCATACTCAACTTTATAGAATAATTAGAATGTGCATAAGCTATCAATAAAACATAAGGAGAATCAACACAAGCTTGTAAAGAAGTTGTAAACTTTGAAAAAGGTCGATAAAGAGTTATCCTTCCTG
>NW_007123796.1:0-599 GCF_000164805.1 Carlito syrichta
TAAACCTAATGGTCATTTCATTGAATCTGTCAGTTGGCAATAAGGCTGATTTTTACATTAAAAGAGGTAAGCAAAGTCAGGGATACAAGCATGTCAAATTGTCATTGATGACATCAACCTCAGAACTTTGACATACTAATGGGAGGGTCCTTGACTACTTAGCAATCTTTAGGCTTCAATCACTTGTGTACACTTCTCTGCCAAATGCGGTAGACATGGTGGATTTCATTCCCAAGAAGTGAAGAGAACCATGTGTTCACACCTATCCAAACATTTCTCCAGGGATAAGTGACCATTCAAGAATCTTCTAAACGATGTAGTCTTTTTTTTTAAGCAGTGTTTATTGAGAGGACTGAGAATCTCCCAAACTGGAAGTGGACATGTGGGAGATACCCAAGAGGTAGTGTTTTATAATTATGGTCACAGAGTCCTGTGGGAGCTTGGTTACAGCACAATCAAATAATATTTTATCACTTTCTATTTTTTGGTAACTTTTGGATGTTTTTAGTATTGTGTAACAGTCTTTGAGATGTTTTTCCTACAGGATTTGAACATTGCTTTTGCTAAGATCATAACCAACTTTTCAGAATTTTCAATTA
>NW_007123797.1:0-526 GCF_000164805.1 Carlito syrichta
GTGTCCCCTTCACACAATCCCCACAACTCCCTTCTCTGGTGCACAGTGGCCCACATGCAGCCTACGTGGGGACACACGTACTAGCCTAACAGGTCATCTGCATCTCCCTGAGCGATGCTGGGTGGGGAGTGGAAAACCCCAGGATCCCTGGACACAGATGGGTACACACACCCTAGGCTGCTCCCTGGAGAGCTGGATCCATTTCAGGAGTGCAGCCTTCAAGCCAGGAGGGAGCACTGAGACAGCAGGTCCCCTTGCTACCGCTGGGAGTCTGAGCTGTGGAGGACAGGAGTCTTTGCTCTAAGTGAGCACTCCCTGGCAGTAAGCTCTGTCCACCCCAGGCAATATGCAGGGCCTGTGTTCTCCTGTTGCCTGGGAAGCCTTCCCTTTGATTTGCTGGTCATACTGAAAATTGACTGAGGCTCCCCTGGATGCAGAATAACTTTCAATCAAACTTAATTAAGGGAAGACCAGTCATTTTTATCTCGAGTTTTCTCTCAGGCAGTGCTTTTTCTTCTAATTAGAA
>NW_007123798.1:0-626 GCF_000164805.1 Carlito syrichta
CAGGAGAGATTACAAAATTGTGATTTGTCACAAAAATATTCTGTACAAAATCTCCAAAATTAGCCCAAATGGTAATGACTGAAACTTAAATTGAAAACTGTACCCAACTAGGTCTTTATTGTGACTATGCCAGTTTTTGATTGTTGGCCTGCAGGTTTGCACTGAGGTAATAAACCCTTTATCTCTTCCTCTACATGAAAAACAAAAAGAAGCAAGCAAACAAAATTACTACAGTTTCATTCTTCATGGATGATTTTCATAATGCCTGATTTATAAATATTTTTTAAAAAGGATTCATGAATTGCCATATCTGTCTGCAGAGGTTTATTCTTTAAAGTACTATGTTTTATTTGATCTAATCATGATATATGTGTATTGATAGAATTTGAAATTTCTTTCTTTTTTGTTTTTGAGTTGGAGTCCCACTCTGTCGCCCAGACTGGAGTGCAGTGGCTGCTCCCTGCCACAGCAGCCTCGACCTGCTGGGCTCTGGTGCTCCTTCTGCCTCACCCTTCCCAGTAGCTGGAACTACAGGCGTGCACTGCCACACCTGGCTGATTTTTTGATTTATTGTAGAGATGAGGTTTCACCAAGTTGCCCAGGCGGGTCTTGAATCCGCAGGATCA
>NW_007123799.1:0-688 GCF_000164805.1 Carlito syrichta
CCTGGCTTTGGTCCCCCTCTCCCACATTGGGGAGGTGAATCTTCTCTCCTCTTTCTCTTTCTCTCTCTAATTTACTTTTAAATAAACTTTTCTTTCTTAACCTTTCTGTGTGTCACAATTCTTTGCAATTTACTTGGATCTCTGGGTTCCCAGCATGCACCTCTGACTTGCCAGCCCTGGCAGTGCTGCTGTGCCACCCTGAGCCTCTCCACCCTCACCCTGTCCATCTGTACCCTAAAACCTGTGACCCTGCTGGCCATCTGGGGGGCTAAAAAGAGCCTTCCAGTTTCTCCAGGTTTGACCAAGAAACAAAAAAAAATCCCAAGCAATACTTCAGACTCCACTACTTTCGCAATTTATTCAGCAAACGACCCTGCACTCTTAAGACAGCTAGTAGTTATCAACTGATTTCAAATCACAAGTTTTCTTTTAAGGTCATGTGTAGAAGTTAGTTTCATTCTGCCCTATTTTTGCCCACCATAAAAATTAATCTTTTTACAAACTGCCTAAAATTGAACTTATTTATGTCCTGGGAAAGGCATGTCCAGATAAATGTTTGTATAAGCTATGGAGAGAATTAGACTACCCTAGTGACAATGTAAAAAAAAAAAAAATCAAATTACCACCCCCACAACCAATCAAAAGACAACTGGAAACAACATTGACCTCTAGGGTGGAAACAGCCTTC
>NW_007123800.1:0-543 GCF_000164805.1 Carlito syrichta
CATTGTTTGCATTCCAAAGTCTGTATTCTCAGGGTTTAACCTTCCAGGTGTCTGTGTGAAACCCATTTTCTGCTTTTGGTTTTTTGTCATTTGTGTAGATACCCCCCCCCCCGCACCTTTTTTATTTACCTCTTCTTTAATTCTGGATAGGCATTAAAGAAGAGGTTAAAAAAAAGGTGGACAACCGGGCTCGGTGGCTCAGCCTGTAATCCCACGCCTTTGCGAGGTTGAGGTGAGTGGATTACCTGAGCCCGTGGGTTCGAGACCCGCCTGGGCAGCGAGACCTCATCTCTACAATAAATCAAAAAATCAGCCGGGCATGGTAGCGCATGCCTGTAATTCCGGCTACTTGGAAGGTTGAGGAGGAAGGATTGCCGGAGCCCAGCAGGTCAAGGCTGTGGTGGCCGGGAGCGGCCACTGCACTCCAGTCTGGGTGACAGAGTGAGACTCCAACTCAAAAAAAAAACAAAAAAAACAACAACTAAAAATAAGGTGGAGGGGGAGCTACACAAATGAAGATAGGGATAGAGATGGTTTTACTTC
>NW_007123801.1:0-639 GCF_000164805.1 Carlito syrichta
GGAGGTAAGATTATGGCAGGCAAGTAAAGAGTTAAATAAGGATGGGCACTGTGTTCATGCCTATAATCCCAGCACTCTGGGAGGCAGAGGTGAGAAGATTGCCTGAGCCCACAGGTTCAAGACCAGCTTAGGCAACTTGGCAAGACCTCATTTCTCTTAAATAAATAAATAAAAATAAAATAAAATATCTAAGAAAAATTAAAAATTATTAAATAAAATGACCAGAATCTTTGAAAAACTTAGAGGAGATGCTGATTTAAGAGGTAGGCAGTAAAATCATGTACCATCTTCACTAAGTGGCAGAAAGGAAGGGACTTCCAGCCCCTGGAGCTCAGGGTGCCAAAAGACCCTTGTGTGGGATCGACCAGAGCCCAGAAGGCCTCACTCAGACTGTCTTATGTCAAGACACAAAAACTAAGGAGCTGCAGGGTGTTCCCTCTTTGCCCTCTCCTCAAGAAGCCCCAGACCCCAAACTCCAACACAAGAGCCAGGCAGCATAGAAGGATGTCTCAGCTTAGGGCCCTAAAGGGTCTGAAGCATGGATGAGGAGGGACTGGTACCATGTCATGCAGCTGCTGCAGCAAATCGCCACCAACTTGGGGCTTAAGCACCAGAGTCTGTTCTCTCACAGTTTTGGGG
>NW_007123802.1:0-558 GCF_000164805.1 Carlito syrichta
CAGGTGTATGCTACCATGCCCAGCTAATTTTTTTTTTTTTTTTGAGTTGGAGTCTCACTCTGTCCCCCAGACTGGAGTGCAGTGGCCACTCCCGGCCACCGCAGCCTCGACCCACTGGGCTCTGGCCATCCTTCCGCCTCAGCCTTCCGAGTAGCCGGAATTACAGGCGCTACCACGCCCGGCTAATTTTTTGATTTATTGTAGAGATGAGGTCTCGCTGCCCAGGTGGGTCTTGAACCCGCGGGCTCAGGCAATCAGCCTCCCAAAGGCGCGGGATTACAGGCTGAGCCACCGAACCCGGCTAGTCATACTTATTTTTATGTTTAAAATTTAATTTATTTTATTTTTTTGTTTTTGTTTTTTTTTTTTTGTTTTTTTTTTTTGTTTTTGAGTTGGAGTCTCACTCTGTCGCCCAGACTGGAGTGCAGTGGCCGCTCCCGGCCACCACAACCTCGCCTGCTGGGCTCCGGCGATCCTTCCGCCTCAGCCTTCCAAGTAGCTGGAATTACAGGCATGCGCTACCACGCCCGGCTGATTTTTTGATTTATTGTAGAGATG
>NW_007123803.1:0-667 GCF_000164805.1 Carlito syrichta
CTGTGGCTATTGTAAAAGGGATTGTGCTTTTTATTTGTGTCTCTACCTGCTTATTGTTGATGTATAGGAATGCATGTTTATTTTGTACCCTGAGACTTTTCCAAAGTACTTAAACAGTGCAAGCAGGTTTTTGACAGATTATCTTGGATTTTCAAGGTATAGGATTATATCATCAGCAAAGAGGGATATCTTGACTTCCTCTTTGCCTATATGGATACCCCTAATTTCCTTCTCTTGTCTAATTGCCCAAGCTAGGACTCAGGATATATTTTATAACTAATTCTTTCTGACACATATATTAGAATGTGGTGTCATTTCAAACTTGTTTGTGGGAGTAACATTAAATAATTTTCCTGACTCAGATTGAATGATGAGTAATATTTGCTTTGAAAGAAATTTAATCTTCCTGTATTTTATTTTCTTCACTGTTTCTATTCTTTGGGCATGCATTTTTGCTTTGTTTAGAGCTGATTTTAAAATTAGCTATTAACAATTATATAGTTTATATATGAATGTCATATAAATTATAAAGCATATAGAAAATTCATAATGTAATTTGTGCTTCTAAATACAAAAGCATAAAAATGTATGAAATTTCCTCCTTTTATAATTTTCTACCACTTTCCTGGGTAACAATTGTTAACTGACTATTGTCACATGGTCAGGA
>NW_007123804.1:0-715 GCF_000164805.1 Carlito syrichta
CCTTATTTTCCACCCTATTTTCTATCCCTTCACTGTCCTATCATTTCAGACTCTGTCACAATCTAGAAATTAAACTGCAGAGTATATTTTAGGCTTTTTGTTCCTTTTTGATATTGGTTTGAAAATGAGATTATATTATTTATTTATATGGAAGAATTGCATGGATGACTTATCCTTATAGGAGTGTGAATGGTGAATGGTGAATCAGACCATTGTTTACAGGTTTTCCAGAAGCATCTGGTGCTTTGACCTTGGCAATGGTGCCTGATGAAGAGGAGGAGCAGGACCAAGAGAAGTTGCAGCGGTCAGAGATAAACAGATCTCTTCCTGGCTGTGACAAAGGTTCAAATGTTGCAACATTATTATTATTGTTATTTAGTCGAAGTCTCACTCAGTCGCCCAGGCTGGAGTGCAGTGGCATGCTCACAGTCACCCCAGTATCGACTGCCTCAGTCTTTCAAGTAGCTGAAACTACAGGCATGCGCTACATGCCTGGTTAATTTTTTGATTATTGTAGAGATGAGATCTCACCAAGTTGCCTGGGCTGGTCTTGGTCTCACGGGCTCAGGCAATCCACTCGCCTCGGCCTCCTAATGTGCTGTGATGACAGGCTGAGCCACCGAGTCCGGGCCTGCAACATTATTTTTTAATTTATGTAGAGGCTTTAGACATCTCTATTTCACAGAAATTTATCAATAAGAAAACTATGCCCAGT
>NW_007123805.1:0-723 GCF_000164805.1 Carlito syrichta
TGCTGCTGGATAAGGCCTCCTGGGTCTTCCCTTGTGCACATCACACCCAGGACCAGGCATCTCACACTCCTCAAGGAAGCATGCTATATTCAGATGTGTGGGAGGCTCTGTTGCATATTCACACTTCCGTTGTTATTGCACACTTCCATTGTCAATGTCCACAGAGTTCTCAAACTTGAAACATCACTTCAGAATGTTCTTGCAGTCCTCAAAGGACAACAATGCTTCTGCCAACCATGCTCCTGTCATTTTCTTTGACTGTCCTGCCTGACAAATGGTAACACTGGCATTCAGTTGATGAATGTCATTTTTTGAGTGAATGTCCTAATGTTAAACCCAAAATTCTAAATCCGAGAGACCACCAAAGAGCCAGCTCCCATGCAAACACACGAGGGTCTTTATTCAGGCTCGAGTCTGGGCTCACAAACTGAAACCGACGCAGTGGCTTGAGCTTGAGAGCGCCGATTCAGTATAGCAAGCAGTTTTTATGCACAAGTACAGAGGGAGAGGCTGGGCGTGAGTGGTTTTTCCTAGGTTTTGCAACATTAACCAATCAGAAGAGGTCATGACGTAGAAATCGAAGTCCGCGGACCTTGCATAATTAGTTCCCAACCAGGTCCACAGTGATGTCAAGGGACAGGGGTGCTTGAGATTGGTTGGTTTGTATTTGGTTTTGCGCAGGCTTGAGTTCAGTTGCCTGTGATTGACGGGAAATGGCTAAAT
>NW_007123806.1:0-345 GCF_000164805.1 Carlito syrichta
CTAGTATATAGAAGTAAATAGATTTTGGTGTATTGAAAAAGAAAAGGAGCTGGGCTTGGTGGCTCAGCCTGTAATCCCGTGCCTTTGGGAGGCTGAAGTGAGTGAATTGCCTGAGCCCGCGGGTTCGAGACCTGCCTGGGCAACTTGGTGAGACCTTATCTCTACAATAAACAAAAAATCATCCGTGCATGGTAGTGTGCACCTGTAGTTCCAGATACTTGGAAGGCTGAGAAGGAAGACTCACTGGAGCCCAGCAGGTCTAGGCTACGGTGGCCGGGAACAGCCACTGCACTCCAGTCTGGGTGACAGGGTGAGACTCCAACTCAAAAAAAAAAAAAGAATAGA
>NW_007123807.1:0-723 GCF_000164805.1 Carlito syrichta
AGGCAATTAGAATTTGTGGAGCAGAACACTGTAGGAGAAGGAGCTATAGAAAAATTGAGATTCAGAAACCTTCACAGAGTTCCCATGAGCCTTTGACTGAGTTCTAATCTGTTCCTATGTGAGAAGAAATTTCTTCAAAGCCAGAAAATTACAATCAGAGAGCAATAGTCTAAAGAATTCCCTGCGTACAAACAGAACAGGGAATACTTCATGTTTTTGTCAGTGCAAATGGAAAGGTCTCCATAGAGATATTGGAAAAAACATTTAGATGAATATTACCTCAGTAGCATCAGTATTTGGGCTATACTAGACTTGTAGTAATGCCTGCTCTGGAGGACAAGAGGTAGAGAAGTCAACCTCTAGAGTGCCAATTTCTTTCTAAGAAACATGAAAACTCCATTATATATCTAAAGAAAGTCCAAAATTCCTCAAAATAAATCCTACAATTAAATTAAATCTAACATCTAGTCAAAAATCGCCTGACTTTCAAAAAATCAGACACATATGATCTATAGAGAGGAGAAAAATCAATAAACAGCTTTAGAAATTATAGAGAAAAATTGGAACTAATAGATAATGCTAGCGGATAATTTTCTTTCTCATTGGTCTCTTATGCTTTCACATATCTTGTGAGCAAGACACACTGGTTTTTGTTATGTTTTCAAGAATGTTTCTACAGAGAACAGCTTTGGTGATACAGACTTTTCCTCTCCTAAGTAGCAA
>NW_007123808.1:0-458 GCF_000164805.1 Carlito syrichta
GATCAGGATTAGTTGCCAGTTCCAATTTCCATAAGGGTGTCTCCTGCATTTTCTATGGTTCTTATAGTTTGAGGTTTTGCATTTAGGACTTTGATCCATTTTGAGTTGATTTTTGCATATTGAGTTAGGTATGAATCTTGTTTTAATCTTCTGCAAGTGGTCAACCGGTTTTCCCTGACACAGATTTTTTTTTAAAATACAGTATTTGTGGGAAATCTGTGTATATGTTAGGCTGACTTTTTGTATATGTGTGTTTCACAGGTCTGAGTGCAGGACTCAAGTACATGCAGATTTTGATGTATGCAGGGAGTCCTGGAACCAATCTCTCACATATACCTAAGAATGACCCTAGATTGTTCTTTTACTAGTTCCATAAGTTATAATGTTAGGTTGCCTTTTTGGGATATTTATTTTTTCTTTATGTAAGCACTTATTACTATGAATTTTCCTCTTAAATT
>NW_007123809.1:0-690 GCF_000164805.1 Carlito syrichta
GGAGGCATGAGAGGGACACCCCAGAAGTGTCTCCAGCTCAGTTCCTAGCAGGCAGACAGAGGGCCCCAAGGGACACACTCGAAAGCAGTTACCTCCTAGCCGTTCCGGGCAGGGTTCCAGGAACCATCTCGTGTCTCTGGCTACACACAGGAGTCATCCCTACAGGGGACTTCATGTGGGAACAATGTCTGCTTTGTGGCCAGAGCTCACACTCGTGGGATTTCTGCCCTCAGCTTCCAGGGGTTTTGTTTCTCTTGAACAAAGTGAAGAGAAGCGGTCTTCAGAAGGTTCCAGAAGACCCTAGGAAGGCATTCCTCTTGGAGGGAATCACGGTTCGAGGCCTGGAGGGGACTTGCCACCTATCAGTCACCCTGACAGGTGTCCAACATCTCTGGCACAAAGAACCAGTGACCTGTGGAGGGACAGAAGCGTCCCCCAGCATCACGGTGAAGACCACTCTGCAAGGAAGGGGTCACACAGGCAGGGAGGCAGAACTCAGGCTTCCCAGACAAGAGGCGCGGGGCTGGGTCTGCTTCCCTGTGTGGCCCTCAACATCCGGCCACTATAGGGATGCTCCCTGATCCCCAATGCCCTCGTCTCTCCCCTTCACCAACACCAGATGGCTAAGATGGCAGAGAGACTCTCCTCTCTTCGCTAGGCAGCCAACGAGAGCATAAGTGTGCACAGGGC